>NC_050445.1:125228264-125388264 GCF_903995425.1 Onychomys torridus
TATTATATTGAATTGTCTAGAGAATAACAGCAAAGAAAAACATCTGTACAAATGTACCAGTACTGATGCATTTTTTTTCAAATATTTTTATCTTGGGTTGTTTGAACATGCAGCAGATACAAATGACTGACTATGTAATTAACTGGTACAAAGGCAACCCTACTGTAGTTTAGATATGACTGTAGGAGGAGAGGGACAGGAATGGTTTGTTATGCTGAGAACTTGGCATCAATGGTCCAAGAAACTTTAGAAAGGATCTATGAATGAGTTGGCATGTCTGGCACATGCTGAAGAGACTTTTGACAAATGAAAAAGTTTTGAAAAGGAAACAACCCATTCTATTGAAAAGGAATTAGAGATGCTTCTAGAACATAATAAATAGAGACTAGGACAGGTGATAAATGTATTTCAGTACTCTGGACAGTCCCCTACAACAAAGAACTACATAGACTAAAATATTAATAAAGCCAAAGTTTAAAGAAATACAATCCAAGTCTAAAGAAATGCTATCTTCCAACTAAAGGTCGCCACTGGCTCTCCATAACTATATATTCTATCTCCTCTTCCTTGCTGTATCCTCCTCTTCTCCCTAGTCCCTCACTCTCTACCTAACCTCTGTGGTTCTATGGATTTCAGCATGTCTATCAAAGGCTTAAAAGCTAACATCCACATACAAGAGAATAATACAATATTTGTCTGTTGGGGTCTGGATTACTTCACTTAGGGTGACTTTTTCTAGTCTATCTAATTGAATGGAAGATTTTTTAAAAGTTTATACTTCTGTCTACAGTATGGTCAGCAAACAATGTTGGGAGATGACAGATTACAGAATTAACTAGAAGCAACAGTAACAGTTACAAGAAAGATATGATGGTTATTCTTCATTGTCAATTGATTTTATCTGGAATCAACTAGAGGCAGGCCTCTCCAGTTATAGACCCAACATATATCAGTGAGCTCCAGGGAAATATAGTAATTGGTTGGCTGTTGGTGCCATCAAGTCCAGTTAGATGCTGGATAATCCTTCCCTCCATGTTCTGTCCAAACTCTGATGTCACATAATCCATCGGTAGCTTGGAGAAAGCTTGGACTGGTGGTTTTACTACATAGTGCTTGCAGGTAACCAGCCCTCTTGATCTCACCAAGCAGCGACATCTCCACACTTTGATCCTACTGAAGATCTAGCTGAAAGTCAGGCTGTGGGTTTGTGAAAGTGTGTTAGCATACTGAGCCCAGAGATTTTCAACATCATGGTTTTAATGGATAATTGTTTCCATTACCTTTTTTAAGTGGCCAAACTGTGTGGTGCTTAGTCTGCCTCTGTCTGCTACTCAGTCTGACACATTCCTGTGTTTCTTTGGGCTGACTTTCCTCCTTGTACACCATCACACACCACTGTTAGGTTGCTTATTGACAAGAGTCTAGTGCTCTGCTTTCTGTCTTGGTTCAACAACACTGACAGTGCCAGAATCTTGCCCAAAGCCCATCATAGCAACCAGGAGCAGCAGAAAAACACTGTCACTGGCTCACTTTGTCCTTGGCTCAGTGGCTTCTAGAACTCAGATGGAAGTCTAGGGTACAGAGGGTTAATCCACAAGGATGCTGTTTCACCAGGCTCAGGCAATATACAGTAGGGACATCAAATCCACCTTGGGATGGTCATATTCATCAGGCTTCAGTTTATGACATGGAAAGAATCTAGCCCACATGACCAATGAGCACATGATGGAGAATCTACATACCATGTTTATGAACAAGCCCTGAACTTGCATAGACTTAAATCAAATGTGAACATAACACACACACACACACACACACACACACACACACACACACACACACACACACAAGGGCTTACTGTTTTCCTGTTCTTGAGTTCTATAAATGTCCCTGCAATCCTTTATGCTCCTTCCTTCATGGTCCACTGCTACAAGCTCACATTGGATTCCATTAGTTACAAGAAAAAGAGTCCTAAGTCATACCAAATTACAACAGTCAAAAAGACCCATTTATGCTATGAACAACATTGCATTGGCATCCATAAAGCAAAATACAACAGGAATCTGAAGAGACATTGACAGAAACTTAATTGTGGTTGAAACTCTAATACATGTTGCTTCGCACTTGACTAATGAAAAAGAACAAGCACACAAGGATGTGTGTGGTAAATACTAAAAGTAATAAAGTTTAATATTGGGGAACATTTCATACTCTGTGCTCTGCCAAAGTCTTCCTTCTTTTTAACAGATTTTTGAGAGATTATTGTCCTTTGAAAGTATGCTAAGCAATAGTTTTCTGCAGGTCATAAATGAAGATTCTACATTTGCTGAGATTTTGGCTTGGTGTAACAAATAGTCTTTGAACTTGCATTTAGAAATGCAATGCACTTATGAAATGCATTAAGGTTTATAATGAGAAAGTACAAGGAAGAAACTGAGACTGTAGTGTGGAAAGCACAGATCCCCTTTAGATCTGGTGGTCTGGAAAAAAACTCCCCTCAAAAAGAGAGAATGGGGATTGTGGTCACATGGGGGAGGAAGATGGACCCCCAACCCTACAGTGCATCCAGGCATTGTTTCTGTCCTCAGAGTAGAAATGAATGGAGAAATCCTGTGGTTTGGAGAAGAAACTCAAGCTGCCTAGCTTCCTTAAATCACCTGGATGACAGACACCTATTGATCACAAAGGAGCAAGAGCCTGAGAGGACCTGAGAAAGCAATACCACTGGACCAAGAGAAAAAAAATGTGGCTGCTTAGGGGCGGTAGGAGTCATTGCTTTTGAAACAGATGTTGATAGGATCTTTTTTCCTGACATTTGACAGAATTGGGTAATAAATTGGATTTGAGTAGTATAGAAAAGGGAACAATTGCAAATGCCTTTGAGAGGAATAAACATTTTATTGGAAACTTTGTAGAGCATTTACAAAACATGTATCTGATATTTAGTCAATAAACTATCCCACTCAGAGATGAATATGCTGTTGTCTCTATCTTTCAATAAAATAAAAGCAAAAATAAATGACCACATGGATATTAAAAAGTAAAAAGCCATAATAAAACAAGGACTTTTACTGTCTTAAATAATAACTCTTGAGCCAATGAAGAAGTCCATGCTGAAATTATACATTATTAGATGAGAAGTAATATGTATCAATTCCAATAAGGCACACAGTAAAAGTCATGTTTGCAGACAATATCATAAACATAACGACTTCATTAGTAAGCCAAAAGCAAGGGAAATAAATTAAATTGTGCTTTAGGTTCAAATTAGATGAAGTACAAAAATAAAATCCTACACAAAGGAACAGAGAAAAACTAGCAAGAATACAAGTAAAAGTAATATAAGGCTCAGAGGGGGGAATATTGTCCTGCAGAAAGAGGTGAAGTGACTGGTCCTTTGATAGCAGAATCTCTCAAACTAAACAAAACTACATAAAAAATACATAATTTTCAAATTTCATTAAGAATTGCTGAATCTCAGCCAGGGGTGTTGGTGAACACCTGTAATCCCAGAGCTTGGGAGATGGAATCAGGAGGATCAGGAATTCAATGTCATCTTAGCTATGTAGTGATTTCGAGACAAGCCTGGGCTATGGAAGACCCTATCTCCATAAATAAATAAATAAATAAATGAATAAATGAATAAATAAATAAATAAATAAATAGGCAGAAATGTGAAGTTTCCCACCTTGGTGAGACACATAGTCATTGAGAATGGTGTGTGGATCATTTAATTTCCTACCAGGTGACCCACACTAGGGATTCCTGATTTCATGCAAAGAGGCCTCAGATTGATTTGCAAAGAAAATGAACATAATACTTGCAGAAATTTCAGGGGAAAAACTTATCATTCACTCCCGCACTCCTTATCTCACATAAGGGGGGTTCACAGAAATGGAGTGGGTGCATTATGGACTCCCAGGTGCCTACTTAAACCCAAAGTCCTCACTCCATGCTTAGTAAGAGGTGGAGCCTTTGAGAGGAAATTGGGTCTCAGGGGAGGAACCTATAACAGAATCAGTATCTGCATTAGGGTTCTCTGGAGGAATAGAAGAGACAGAGTGGAGGGGGGACTAGTTTGGCTTACAGGGTATGGTCATCAGAGTAGCCCTAAAATGGTGTCTCACACTGTAGAGACCAAAATCTCAAAAGCTGGTCAATCCAGGAGGCTGGGTGCCTCAGCAGTCCCAATTTGGTGTCGAAGAACCAGAGGATTCCTATAGAGCCGCTGGTCTTCAGCCCACACTGAAGAAGCTGGTCCTAATATCAGCGAAGAAATCAGCACTGGCAGTAAACGAGTAGATAAACTTGTCAGCAGAGTGAAAACAAGCAGGCACAAAGCAAAAGCGTTCCTTCTTCCGTGTCCTTTTATCTAAGCTGCTACCAGAAGGCACTGCATGCTTAGAGTAGGTCTTCCCGCACCAATTAAGGCAATCAATACAATCATCACAGATGTGACGGACGACAGGCCAAGCTGGTGTAGCAAATCCTTCACTGAGAACTTGATATAGCTAAAACTTCATAGAGGCTCTCTTCCCAGGAGATTCTAAGTCATTACGAGTGGATAATTAGAACTAACCACTACAATGTCCTGTGGTGATATATTGTGCACCCTAATAAAATTTGCCTGAAGATCAGAGGACAGAACAAGCCACTAGATTAAACATAGAGGCCAGGCAGTGGTGGCACACACGCCTTTAATCCTAGCACTCAGGAGGCAGAGATCTGTCTGGATCTCTGTGAGTTCAAAGCTACCCTGGACTATGTGAGATTGATCCAGTCTAGGAGAGAAAACAGAGCCAGGCAGTGGTGGCACATACCTTTATTCCCAGTACTGGGAAGCACACACACCTTTAATCCCAGGAAGTGGTGGCTGGGTGGAGAAAGGTATGTAAGACGTGAAGAGACGGGAATGAAAGGTTTTTGGGCAGAAGCGTTCCTTTCAGCTAGAGGCTTTTTCAGCTGGAGCCTTTCGCATGAGGAGTCAGAGGATTCCTGGAATTGGTGAGATGAGAAGTAGCTGTGGTTTGTTCCTTTGTCTCTCTGATCTTTCAGTATTTGCCCCGATATCTGGTACTGGATTGTTTATTATAAGACCAATTTAAGATAGGAGCAATAACGTTCTTACAAAACAAAGAGAGCTAGCTTGCTCTTTTTCCACCATGTGAGGAGAAAAATGAGTCAGCAGTCTACATTATAGTGGAAGCCCACACTCTGTTGGCTAACTTAAATGCTAGCAATCTGGCCTTGGATTTCCAGCCTTCATAACTGGAAAAATAAAGTTTCATGATTTGTGAGCCACCTAGCAGCCCCAATAAGGATGATCATGATTTTTATCCTCATTAACAGAGGTGTCCACACTTGCTGATCCCTGCTAATTGCTTAATGTGTGCAGAGCACATTAAGGGCTCTGCAGGAGTGTCTTATAGAATCCTCAAAAATATCCCTGTACTACAGATCCTGTTATCTATATTTTGTTTTATGCCAGAAAATACAAAAAGAAATTTTGAATAAACACCAAATCAAACTGGCTTTGAACTATGTATTTTTACAATGCTATCTCAATAAAGATATATCGTATATGCTTTAAAAAAAATGTGATGGTGTCAATTCTCCCTCAGATTAATGTTCAATATTAATCAAAGTCCAATCAAATTCCAATTGAATCTTAAAACTTACTGCAGTGTGAAATTTCCAGGAGATGGAGATCTGATTACAAGCCAAAGAAATGATTGCACCCAAGTCTACCAGGATGGCCTGGTGAGTTTACTGTAGTTCTGTGTAGGAGCTTAGGTGAAGGGTTGGGTTGCTTACAGGAACATGGATGGCTGAAGGCAGCTGCATCACTGAGATATCCCTTCCAGTGTGGTGACAGCTCCCAAATGCTACAACTCCGGAGTTCTCTGCATTGCAGATCATCCACCAGAGAAACTTCTTCTCCCTGCATTGCAGATATTTCCATTGGAGAGGCCTTTCTCTCTGCATTGGAGATCTTTTCACCAGAGAGGCCTCTTTTCCCTGCATTGCAGATCTTTCCACAAGAGAAACCCCTTCTCCCTGCATTGCAGATCTTTCCACCAGAAAGGTCTCTTCTCCCTGCATAACTATGTGCATAAACTTGGAAGTGGTTTTCATGACATTTCTAACTTCTGAGTCCCTTTAGTTTCATTAATTCCCCGAGTCTCAGAAGCCTCCCTCTCAGAAAGAGTGTTTCAAGACAGGGATAAAAGCTGCATCACACTTTACAGAGTATATTTTTTGGTTTTTCTCCTTGGGGAAAAAATGATGGGTGAATGTAGACAAGAAGTTTTTTTTATAATAAGAAAAATTAAAGAAATGTTTCTCTAACAAATATTAAAACAATTCGGAATGCTATTGAAGAGCTAACCCAGAAAATATCACTCCAGGACAAAACAGATGTTAGGGTATGATAAAAAGTTATTTCAGATCAGTGGGGAAATTATGAATTATTCAGGAAACAGTACTAGGGCAATTGGCTTCATGATCTGAAATTCAAAGGAGCATGGATGACTGACCAAATGAATAAATACATTGCTGTATTCTACTGCCTTTCTTTGTACTGGTTGGCTACCCTTGAAGTAGAGCATTTTCTGAGACAGCAGTTGGCAGAATGAAGTTATTAAATGTGTAGTTACTGTAGTGTTCTTGTGTCATTTCCTTTCTGAGGTGAGAGAAGAAAAGAAGTGGTGGAATTTCAGTGTCCTGTGCAGTCTGCCTCACTTTCTGTCTGAGTGTCTGGGCGCCAGAGTCTGATTAAACATCTTCTGGTAGATACCATTGGGAGCAGAACAGAAATGAGGCCAGTATTCAAGGACAGAAGTCAAGACTGTCAGGAACACATCCCTAAAATGACAAAACTTGGGGAAGGATGGACTATCAGGGGAAACATGGTACGGGAAAGGAGCTTGAGACTGCTGTAGGGTTTCTGGGCAAAGGAAAAAGGAGAGGGGGGATCAGAAGAGAGAGAGGAGATAAGGAAGAAATAAGGGGAAAGAAAGAGAGTGCCTCTGAGATGGGAGGGAGGTCAGTCCCGGGGAACGGTGGAGACCATAGGATACTGCGTGGAAGAGCATAAGAGGTGTGACCACAGAGTGCTCCACACTCACTTGTGGGCAAGTGAGTGACCCAGGAAGATAGCTCAGTACTGAAGGAAGACATTCCTGTGAAGAGAATGGGAGATGAGAGAGAAATGGAATCAAGAGGCCTGACATGAAGGCTAACACCACAATCCAGATGTGGCATGACAGGGAGCAACCCAAACTGATGACAGTGACAAAGCGTGAAGCGGTCATGTCTACAGCAGGCTGGAGTTTCATTACAGTCAGCTTGAATGCCAAGGGCGGCATCAAGTGTAAGACCTGGTTAGCACCAGTAGACCTGGTCTCTTTCCACCAGTGTCTCGGGAAGAAAATGCCGGTAGTGAGAGCCTTTCTCTCACTTTTCCCAAGGGCTGGTCTTCATTTGACTCACCATCTTACTTGGAATTCTTATCCAATCTCTGATTTCACATGTCTTAAAAGAATAAATTTTGTCTGGGTACTTCAATCCCAAGAAAGTCAAAGTTCTTAGGTTTGTGAGTGTGTGTGTGTGTGTGTGTGTGTGTGTGTGTGTGTGTGTGTGTGATTTATTTCTTGTGTGATATAGTATGTGTATTGTATGCATGTTTGTGTGACTTATGATGTATTTGTGTGTGTGTGTTGTGATTTGCTTCTTGTATTGTATAGTGTGTTCATTGTATTGTGTGTTTGTGTGTGTGTTGTGATGTATTTGTGTATGGGGGGGTATTTATAAAGGAAGGCAGCTTGGGAGAACAGAAGTAAATTATCCCTGAATTCTTATCAGTTCTAACACTGTACATCTGTGCAACTTTGAACAAGTAACTTCCCTGAATATCAGAGAAGATACTATTCCCTACTTTGCTGAAATACTGTGAAATTTAAAGATATGTTCTATGCATTAGCATGCCAGCCTAGTGTTAAATACATAAACAATAAAGAGGTATCACTAACAACTGTGAACATGTTGCCTTAGACGATTAAGACACTGCTTCCAAAACACTAGCATTTGCTTTCTCCTTAAAACTCACTTATAACAACAGCCCTTATAACAGATCCCACAAACAATTGATTTCTGTTCCCTTAATATAGTATAATTGAAGTCATCTTCTTTTATTAAATAAACTTCCTCTCTTCTAGGGTGGCACTACCAAATGCAACCACTCTCCAGGACAATTTGATGAAATGGTTTGCTGTAATTAGTTTTCACAGGGGAAAAATGAATAAAAGGCTCTTGTTGGGTGTCGGGGCTCTGCTGCTCCTCCAGGCCTCTGAAATTCCATTATTTACTCTGCATCTGGATGGCAAATGGGATCGGCTCACCCACAGTGTCTCCAGGCTGCCTTCACACTGGCTTAGTAAGAGGATTGGCAGTGTGAGCAGCTTTCCAGCTGTTAAAGGTACTTTCCTCGTTCTTCACGTTGACATTTCCAAAACCAATTTGTCTCCTTGGCTTTCTGGCTCACTGCCACATCTGGAATGGGAATCCCAATCCTCCAAGAGACAAAGGAACCCCCCTGCAACCATCTATAAAGAGACATTGTAGTCTCAGACAAGGATACACTGAGTAGTTTCTCAGTACCTCCTGCATGCAGAGAACTTGGATGGGCTCTAAAGAGAGTTCAGAGATGTGTGTGCTGCCTTTTTGTTGAGAAAATGGAGTTTACGGCAGAATGCTGAGACTTATAAGAAATAAAGTAAATCCAATGTATGGAAAATGGAGACACAGGGGTGCAGGGATCAGTTCAGGAAAGAAAAGCAGCACTGAGAGATCTAGGTAAGTGGCCCGTGATATTATTGATTTAGATCCCTCAGGAAGTTTTCAGCCTCCCAGTATCCAGGAGCTTAACCCAAAGCAATCAAATTATAGTCTCTAGCAATGGGACTCAACCATTAACATTTTTTTAAATGCCCAAAGGTGATTCCACTGTGTAGGTAAGACTGAGAATCACCAATTTAGCCACAAAGAGCCAGAAACCAGAAGCATGACCAATATATGAGGGCAGGTTGAGCAGCCATGGGAACAATCCTGTCTGTGCACACTGGATGCACTTCCTGACAGTAACAGTGAAGAGATATTTTAAAATACTAACTAATTCTCAGAGCTGAGGAATTTAACCTGAGAAACTCACTCTACTGTCACCAAGTGAAACAGAGGTACACTAGGAACCTTGTGTTAATTGAACCTGGGTGGGCGGTGCTGAGCAGATAAAATAAAGAAGACCTGAGAGAGGCCTGAACCTGAGCACTGTCTAGTTCCCTGGGTCATCAACAGCAGCACCAGTGAGTACCCACAGCCCAGGGAAGGAGATGCTCACACCATGAAACAAAGGAGACAGGAAAGCTCCACGGCCACTCACCTGCCTGAATGACTCTCACCTCACCTGCCTGCTACTGGAAACATCCTCGAGCAGAAAGCCCAGGTTGAAACAGATATTGGCAGTAGCTGGTCAGTTTAAGGGCTGGCTTATATCATATTATTTAGCAATCTACTGCACTGGTGGACACAGCAACACATTTTTTGGGGAAGTGGAGAGTTTTGTAACCTGGAATATTTACTTTTTTTGTTTAAAACTAAAGTATATCATTCAATGCTATATAATATGTAAACTATGTTGCTGTACATGAAATAAGGCATGCTCTTAACCCTGGCAACAAAAAGAGAGAGAGAACAAAGCAGGAACAATCTAGACTCACGCTGCGTGTCAGGCATGGAAATGAAGAATTGAGGGTGAGTCTCCAATATTTAAAGAGCATAGTATGTTCTCACATAGAGTAGTACATAGAATTTATGATAAGCATATCTGTACATATACAAGCATAAAGAGAGAAAATAAATTTCAGAGGCACAAGTTTGAATGAGATATTACTATGATCCTACAACTTCTGTAAAAAGTATAAAATTACAACAGTTTATAGAAAAATAAAACCACTGTGGGAGAATTGGATGAAAAGGCAAGCTAAAAGTAACATATAGAGCATATGCTGATTATATAGTTAAATGATTAATTAAATAATGCTGAGTGAGCTGTGCATCCTACAAGGTGTTTGAGCAAAGTGCTAAGGAGGTAAGGCACAGGAAGGCACTGGTGTGTCTGTTGCAGGGAGAGGAAAGGAGTATTACAGGAGAGTTTGTTAGGCCAAGGTTGGGAACATAGGGTGAAGGGCCAGCACAGTATGTGCAAAAGTTCAGGAAAAAAAACTTATAAAATGGTTAAGTGTACATCAGGAGCACAAAGAAGCTCAGCATGAATAGATGAGGTAAACACTGAGGGAGGAAGAGGGAAAGAGAGAGGAAGGGAGTGATGGAGGAAGAGAGGCCAGACAAGTTGAATCTAGTGTTTAAATAAGGTCCAGACCACTTAGAGAACTCCAGGGACCTTTCTCCTGAAAGTGGCAGGGAGCCCCAGCACACTTGGATGAAGGGGAAGCACCATCCAGCCTGTGTTTTAGAAAGGATCAAATGTGGAATGGGAGTGTGGAAGACTGGAAATGCAAACAAGAGTTACAGTGCTGGGTTTTTCAGAGTTTCTCATGAGTGTGTGTGTGTGTGCGTGTGTACGTATGAATGCATGTTGGATGTTGCATACATATCTGTGTTCACATATGTGAAGCCAGAGGACATCTTCAGGTATCCTTCCTCAGGTTCCACCATCTTGGTTTTTGAAACAGAACTCACATTGTCCTAGCAATTTCCAAGTATAATAAAATGGATGACCAGTGAGCCCCAGGGATATGCCTGTCTCTGTCTTTACCTCCTGAGGTGGGATTAGAGGTAGGTTATACTATGCTCAGCTTTTTTTCATAGGTTCTGAGACTCAAACTCAGGACCTTGTGTTTGCAAAGCAAGAGCACTTCACCACGGAACTATCCTCACGCACCTCCTCCAGCCATATTCTGTAATATTTTTAGAAGACATTCAGCTCCTCAGTGGAAGCCTACAGGCCACTAAGGCTGGTATACTAGGCATGACTAACCTGTGTTCTGAGGGTCCCATGAGTCCCAGTATAGCTATGAATGTCACTCAGATGACATCATGCCACAATTGCCAAAAGTTAAAAAACACACTTGCAAGACAATGGGCTTGTTTCTTTTGCAATTCTATGTGCAAATCTGAGCCATAGTCAAAATCCCAGCATTGGCCTGGAAGTTCCAACCCCCATTGAGGCTTTGGTAATGGTCACGCCCACAAGGCGGGGCTGAGGGAGGAAGCTGAAGACCCAGGATCCGGAGGAGAGGCTTGCTTGGTTCCAGGACCCTGGACGCTGGAGGTAGACCGAGCAGAGTTCTCCAGAGAACACCACCGGACTGCGCCATACCTTTCCCAGACCCTGCAACCTATCCTTTCATTTGTAAGTTACCCCACAAAATAAACCTCCTTTTTAACTGCATGGAGTGGCCTTAATAATTTCACCAATATCTGGGGCTCACGTGGGGCAAATTCCAAAGGCCTGAGTGCCAGCTCCCCGCCATCTTGGCTTCTGCCTTCAGGGACCACCAGCCAAGGTCACCAGCAGGCCCTGCTTTGGAGCTATACCAACGCCTCCTGCTGTCTGAAAAGTGCTACTGCACCCCCCCAAAACCACTAAAAGGTAAGCTTATTTCAAGTAAAAGTACTTGATAATTTTACACCTTAAAACTAACAAATTTTGAGTAATTCTTGTAATATGGCTGACAACATTACCTCACAAGAATTTAAAAACCTTTTTGCCTGCATAATGAATGACATTTTCCTGGAAATATACGACCTCCCTAAGGCATATCTGGCCTGTACCATTTTGACATTCATTGTAATAATTCACACAGTGTCCAAACACTGGTTTAATAATAAGAACAAAGATGAGTCATTATAGGGACTGATACAGGCTTTAAAAGATAGCAATGAAGGCTTACAGTTTTGCCTCTCTGGGGACTGCAAATTGCTCCTGAAAAAATACAAAGAAGAGATTCTATTAATTATTTAGGATACAAGATAGAGTTACAAAAAATTAGACCCCAAAAGGTACAACTGAGGAGAGATCGACTGAAGACTCTTAATGATTTTCAAAAGTTGTTAGGAAGCATTTCCAACTTCTTGGGTATGATGGGAATACCCAAAGGTGGACTACAAAATTTGGCTACTACTCTAGAAGGGGACAAAGAATTAAATAGTCCAAGAGAATTATCAGCCGAAGCTGAGAAGGAATTGGCTCTAGTAGAAAAGACAATTCGAGAAGCACATGTGGATCGTGTGGATCCAGAACTTAAATGCATTCTTGTCATATTCCCCTCCAGACATTCCCCCACAGGTATTTTGATGCAAAGGGAAGATATTATATTGGAATGGATATTCCTACCATGTAAACCAAATAAGAAATTAAAGACTTATATAGAAAAGATCTCTGATTGGATTAAACAAGGTAAATTAAGACTTCGCCAGTTGACAGGAATGGACCCAGCAGAAATTGTAGTACCTTTAACTAATGAGGAAATTTCATCACCATGGAAAGATAATGAATACTGGCAGAGAGCCTGCAGTAACTTTTTGGGAGAGATTAACAACCATTATCCCAAAAGCAAGAGGACAGAATTCATAAAGAAGACTGAATGGGTCCTCCCTCACATTGTATGACACAAGCCAATTTCTGGAGTCCTCACATTCTATACTGATGCAAATAAATCAGGGAAAGCAAGATACAAATCAGGAGACTTAAGTAAAGTGGTACAAAGTCCATACAGCTCTATACAAAAGGCAGAACTGTATGCCGTTCTTATGGTACTGATGGACTTCACAGAACCCCTCAATATAGTCACTGACTCTCAATATGCAGAGAGAGGAGTTTTACATATTGAAACTGCTGAATTTATTCCTGATAATACAGAATTAACTTCATTATTCATACAACTGCAGGAAATCATCAGAAAAAGGGAACATCCTATATATATATAACACATATCAGATCCCATACAGGTAATGATGAGATTGATCAGTTACTAATAGGTAATGTGCTAGAAGCCTCAGAATTTCATAAGAAACACCATGTAAATAGCAAAGGTTTGAAGAAGGATTTCTCCATTACTTGGCAACAAGCTAAGGATATTGTGAAAAAATGTCCTACTTGTTCCTTCTATAACCAAACTCCATTACCTGCAGGAAGCAATCCAAAAGGTATACAAAGAAATGAAATCTGGCAGAAGGATGTGTTTCATTTTGCAGAATTTTGAAGATTAAAGTATGTACACCATACCATTGACACCTATTCAGGATTTTAGTGGGCAACTCCTATGAGTTCTGAAAAGACTGATTCTGTGATTACACACCTATTAGAAGTTATGGCCATCATGGGAATACCTGTACAAATTAAGACAGATAATGCCCCAGCATATGTCTCCAATAAAATGAGACAGTTCTTTGCTTATTACAATATAAAGCATGTTACAGTTATACCACACAATCCCACAGGCCAAGCAGTCATAGAAAGATCCAATCGAACTTTAAAGGATATGCTAAATAAACAGCAACAGGTAACAATGACTCCTAGAAATAGATTGCATAGTGCTTTACTAACCTTGAATTTTCTCAAAGCTGATGAGAAAGGAACAACAGCTTTGGAGAGATATTGGACAACAGACAAAACTCCTGAGCTAAACCAACCAGTTTATTTCAAAGATGTGTTGACCTCAGAATGGAAACCTGGATATGTCCTATGGGGAAGGGGTTTTGCTTTTGTTTCCATGGGAGAAGAAAAGCTATGGATACCAACAAAATTAATAAAAATTTGATTCAAACAGGAGAAACCCCTTGATGAGGAGAAGTAAAAGATCATCCACCAATGTGACATCTCTTCAGGTTGTAAGAAAAATTTAACAATCAAAGGTTGAGGTAGGGTTCTGTTTTTGTCTTTCCAGGATAATGGAAATACCCATCTTCCAGAAATCATAAGGCCTTGGATATCTGGATGTTTACAGCAGAAAGAAAGAATCTATTGGTACCAATCTACACAGGGTAAGATATCACTGTCTAACATCTATATCTCTATCAATCTAGAATAGTTGTGGTTCCAATTCAATTATAAACCAAGCTGGCTTTGGAGATGGAATTGGCTCACTCCTTCTCTAAACCCAAGCATATTGATAAAAGAAAAGGTTGAGAGATTCTTCAGTCCCATATCAGAAGAGCCTTCTGATGTGAGACAGAAGGAAACCAATTATAAGGGACCATTGTCTTCAAGATTCTAATTCCCTCCATGCTTACTCTTGATTTCTCGGAATCCTTTCTTACATGTCATGCCATCTTTAAATCCAAACCTTCCATTCTGATTAAAAATAAGTTTTTCCAATAGCAATCCCTGAAGTCTCCAGAAGGAAGATGGGGCCCCAACAACAACAACTCTACCCAATCCAGGATGATGCCATGGTAATCATCATCATACTATGCTTCTTGCCAGAATTTCAGACAAGCTTACCCATTACTCTGAGAGTTGCTGCAAAATCTACAGTTAGTCTAACTGAGATTTAACTATCTGAGCTTTCTCACAATACCCAACAGAGATACCATCACCCCCTAAACAGCAGGAAGCAATTCTAAGAAAACAATGCCCCTTCTCCCTAAGGTTTCATATTTCTCAGGGTTATGGATAATGGCACTAGGGTTGGGGATGAAAGAAACTGTTAAACTCAGTACTCTCCTTAAGGAAAGAAAATATGTCTCAAAAAAATAAATTAATAAAGGGAAAAGAAGAAATGGAATGGATAGGTATAAGATATTATGGTAGACTATCATATACATTAGTAAACAAATTTAGTAATATAGTAGCCTTAGATAATTTGCACTGTAATTTGCACTGTTATGAATTCTTATATGTTGATACAAATATAAACTTTGTATATTCCTATTTAAGATAATTTGTATATTGATACAAATACAGAACTATGTTTGTTATATTGTACACATATTTTTAAAGTTATTTGAAATATTTGTATATTGATACAAATGTAAATTTATATCTGTCATAATGTATGTATGTTCTACTTCTGTTTATGATATTCTGTATACTGATATATATTTAGGATTATTATCATATTGCATATTGCACTATACATTCCTACCTCTGTTAAAGATATTTTGTGTATTGTCACAATTTAAAGTCATTGTCCTTTTACTGTACATTTGCTTACAGACTATTTGCCTTATTTACATGAAGCTTAGTCCTTAGGTTGTTTAGGTAGATAAGACTTATAGAGTTATTGTCACCTATGCTTGTCATCTCTATAATTATGTTAGTTAGGTTATCCAGATTTATGTATACATAGGTCAGATGGACAGGTAATCTTCAAAGACTTCATGGACCTAGAGAATATGGCATTTAAATAACTTAGAATTCTGTTGACATGAGACATAATTGCTCCTGGCAGCACCAATTTGATCCCGAGAGAATGTTGGGCTTCTAAGACATTTCCATTCAGAAGTTTGTCTTCTTGGTACAAAATGGCCTACTGGGCAAAGAACTGCCCTTGCCTCAACTGCTGACAGTACAAATGCTGTCCTTTCTGGACAAGCAGGACACAAGGAAAACGACCACTATACTTTGCCAAGACAGGGCAACTGCTTCTGAAAATGGTCTGTCAGATACTCTAGGCCTATAGCCAATTTGAATGCACCTACAATGCTGAGAAACATTAGGTGACTGTCCAGGCTGACATCTGTCTCTGTCTACTCTTGCAAGATTCCCAAAAGTTGCTTGTGTCCTTCTCCCATTTCTTAGGTATTATTATATTCCTTCTCAGGTCTTTGATGAGGTTGGAGATTAGCAGTTATAGTTACAACTTAGTATATATATACATATATACTATCTTAGATAGAACATATTAAGTATTAGACTCAGATTCTTTAGGATAGAACACCTTTTGGAATGATCCTTGTAACATGCCACCTACCCATGCCCTAGACTTCCCTGGATTTTAGTATGTTTTTTGCTTTGTTTGCATTTATTGTAATTCCAACTTATCTAGGTCATTATCCCTCATTACTCCTGGACAATATTTGATAATCATTCCTATTGTATATAGTCTTGTATTAGGTTAGAACCTTATTTAGACAAAAGGGGGAGATGTAGTGGGTAGCCATCCCAGCTTTGGCCTGGAAGTTCCAACCCCCATTGAGACTTCGGTAATGGTCATGCCCACAATGCAGGGCTGAGGGAAGAAGCTGAAGACCCAGGATCGAGAGGAGAGGTCTCTCTTGGTTCTGGGACCCTGGACGCTGGAGGTAGACCAAGCAGGGTTCTCCAGAGAACACCGCCGGACTGCACCTTACCTTTGCCAGATCCTACAACCTATCCCTTCATTTGTAAGTTACCCCACAAAATAAACCTCCCTTTTAACTACGTGGAGTGGCCTTAATAATTTCACCAATAGCTATGATAGCAGGGACAGGCTACAATGTGACTGAAACTCAAGACTAATGGCAGCAGCCTATTGGTTCATCTCTTACCTCTGGCACTATACCTCCCTCTCTTGTTTATGCCCTGTAGACTGTGCTGTTCTGTCTGAATCACCAGGTCCTTCTCCCATTCTCCCTCCTCCTTCTAGCTGACTTGTCTCGAAGATCCATCCAGGAGATCAGAGAGTCCAACTCCCACTTGAGAGTGCACACTGTTTAGCTGCAGCAGTGTCCTGGCCCTCCCTCCACCTGTAGCCTCTCTGTGGCTATTGCTCCTTCTGCATTCTAAACCCTAGTGGATCCTTACCACTTGTTCTAAAGTTGTGCCAAGTGTGGAAGTCTGTTGGAGTCCAGCTCCAGGCTGTCGAAGGATTCTTGGGGGAAGGAGAGAGGAATGAGGAAGTATTAGACAGAAAGGTAGAAGCAGACAATAAGAAAGACAGAGACACGGGATAACTTCGGGAGGGCACCTGATCAATACCCAGATCCCTAGAGGTTTATTCCAAAGGGCTTTTTATATAATGTCAAGGAGTGAGGAAAAATACCTCCCCCTTTCAAGATCAAAGCACAACATACAGCCAGGTGTAGACCCTTCAAAACACACCGGTGGCCAAATCATCCCATTATGCAGCCCTGCTGGGCAAAGCAAGTCCAGATTCTCTGTCCCTGAGTAAGCCCCCACAGGCAGGATTTCTTTTAAGCAGGCATGCACATAAATAATTGCCACATAGGGTATAATTCTGTGTTTCAATCCCTGGAAACAGGCATGTTCCCACATAATGACTACAGAGGAAGAACTGCAATTGGTCCCAAGGAAGAGAAAGGGAACACAGTCTGGGACATGTATTTGGGATCCTGCAAAGAAATATAAGGAAAGGGGTGGTCTTAACAAGTTAGACAGGCTCTGGGATATAAATAGTATATGAGTTGGTTACTTTTCTCATCACGGTGACAAAATACCTAACAAAAGCAACTGAAAGAAGGCAGAGCTTTTTATTAGCTTGACTTTGAGTATACAATTCACCATAGCAAGAAAGTGGGCAGCAGGAGCGTGAGGCAGCTGGTCACATTGTCTCCATAGCCAAGAAGCTGGGAGAGATGAATGCTCCTGTTCAGCTTCCATTCTCCCTTTTTCAAAAAAGTGTAATACCAAATTTATCGTGATCAAAGCTGTAATAGGTAGAAGAGACAATTAATGTAAATTGGAATGTTAAAAAATGAATATGTTAGAATGAATTTCTTTAATGTTTGAAATTTTTAAATCTAAAGCTAATCTTTTATAATATGAATGAAAAATGCCAGATTCCAAAGTTGTACTACTGTGCTCAGCTTGACGTCTAGAGACAGACCTTAACCATTATGTCTCTTTTGATATTCTCTTTCCCCTGAGTCCATGGAGACCACATTTAAGGTGGGTCTTCCTACTACAATTAAATCCATCTATAAATTCCTTCACAAACATTCTCAGAGGTGTGTCTAGATCTGGTCAAGTAGACGATTAATATTAGCCATCTTTGGAGTGCTGGAATGGTTTAGAGCAAGGGGACAATTAGCTTGCTATATAAGTTTGATCAAAAGAGATGACTGGATGTGAGCTCTCAACTGACTGGTTTATATTTTTAAAAGACACACTGGCAAAGAAGCCATTTGCTACCTATATAAATGAGATAGCCCTGGGAGAGGCTGAGAAGCAGAAAGACAGAAATGAGAAAATTTTGCCAATATACAAAGGCCCTTAAGACCTATAGATAGCACCTATTTCCTACTTATCACTATCCATGCCATTACCTCCCCTCTTCCTGTGGGTTCCTTTAACCTGGCAGACACCTTCTAAGTAGATCTTTCACTAAATGTTACAGCACATGCCTACACTCCAGAACTTGGGAGGGAAAGGCAGAAAGGCAGTAATTCAAAGCCAGCCTCCCCTGCATGGCTGGCTCAGGGATAGCCCAGGCTATCAAGCATCCTTTCTCAAGTAAATAAATAAGAAATCCTTTCATTAAGCTCTCCAATTATCCTTTTGAGTAACATCTCTTCCCCAACAGACCCTATATTGCACTGCTAACCTTTCTGTTGCCCTGAGCCGCATAAGTCCCACTGTACTGCATTATGTGTGTCATAAAATTCTCTTTACAGAACAAGTGATTCTTGGCCCCATAGAGAAATCTTTTCATCTAGAATGATATTCTACTCTGTTTATTAAAAATTAGTTATGAAAAGAGTAGTCATCCATAGCAAATTTTCCAACACTTTCAGAGCATCCCTTTGATCTTATTTCTAAATGCCTCAAGGGTCAACTCCATAAGCAAAACTAATGTGCTCTGATTAAGGATGTGAACAACGCCCCCACCACCACTCAACAACCACTCCGTGTAAAGTCTGTGGAATTTTCTTTTCTTCTCACCAGAAGTAGGTTTAGTGGTCTCTGGGCAGAGCAGAAGGGGGCTCCAAGAAGAGCAGACCCTGAGGAATATTAAGTCCATGAGTTCTTCTTCCCTCAGAAACTTCAGCCTCACTTGGCTGCTTTGAGTCCTTACCTCAAATGGGCTGATATCTGTTTCAATTTTAGCACATTGCACCCCTGCATGTACACCCTGGCTTGCGGTCCTCTCACTCATAACTGCTACTTATTTATTCTTCTGTCCTCAGCTAAAAGAATAGGAGGTGGGTGGGTAGATGAAGGAGCATTGATAGCAACTCCCTTCAGGGGCCAGCTCCTCTATGTGTGGGTTACTATACTGCCTCTGTCTCCCACTAACTTGACTTTGGGTTGGGATCTCTTTTCTTTCCTTTTTTTTTTTGGGGGGGGGGCGGTTCAAGACAGGTTTCTCTGTGTAGCTTTGCACCTTTTCCTGGAATTCACTTGGTAGCTCAGGCTGGCCTCGAACTCACAGAGATCAACCTGGCGCTGTCGGGATCTCTTTTCATAGTGAAAATGTTTATGGTGCATTAAAAAAACAGGGATAATTACCTTGAGTAAGATATGTCCTTCAACAGATATAGTCTCTCCTGGGGGATCTAATATAATATCTGACTGGTTTCTTTTCATCCCCCAAAAGGTTGTGATAAAGACAAAATACCATTATAAATCCATCAACACTATATAAATGCAGTGGGCTACAGAAATTTTTTTGATTATTTAGAAAAGGTATTCTGCCATTTATCTATGTATCTATAGAAAAGTTTCTATACATTGGTTGTGAGTGATCTAAAGGAAAACATTGGCTTGTGTGTATTCGTTTTTTAGCTGGCCGCTTCATTTCATTCTATTATTCTCCTGTTTTTCATGAAGTCTTTCAATTTAAGCTTCTTCATATATATAAGAGTATTTACCCAGTTTCAATATTTACTGGGCTTAGCTCTCTACCTAGGGAGTTGAGTTTTCACAGTAAAAGAGATTTGGAAGTGATCTCAAAATAGGGAATAGAAGACAGCACTCTGTGGATAATAGACCCCAGCATTGTATGAATAATAAACACAGGGACTCAAGATGTGAGTACAGATTCTTAGAGGATGAATGGGAAGGAGGACAGAACAGGAGAAAGTAATCAGGGCTGAAATGCTCATGAAATGGCGGCTCCCAAATGTTTTTAAAGCAAGCCTGGGTTCAGAGTTCTTGCAGGTTAGATTTGTAAGGAACTTGAAAGTTCCTTAGGTTGACAGACTCGTTGTATGTATAAGACAATTAGATCCAAAAATACAGGAATCTTCTGATGCTATGGGTTAAATTAATGGCTAAGCCAGGACTAAAGTGCAACCCAGGACTCTTCCTACTCCCACTACACTGAATTTATAGGAGAGGAACTAACCAAGAAGTCAGAGAACAATACCTTTAGCATTTTTATATCCCCTTTGGTTGATGAAGGGTAGGGCACTTCATGCCCACATTTCTACAGGGTCATAATGAAGGAGATAGATAGATTAGATAGATAGATAGATAGATAGATAGATAGATAGATAGATAGATAGATAGATAGATAGATAGAAAGAAAGAGAGAAAGAGAGAGAGAGAGAGAGAGAGAGAGAGAGAGAGAGAGAGAGAAAGGAGAGAGAGAGGAAACACTGAGCCATCAAGTTCTTTCCCTTCCATAAATAAACCATTGGACCCTGGAGAAGCCCATTTATTCCACTTCCTCAGCTATTATGTGTTTCAAAATACAAAATGCATCCTTAGATGAGAGGCTCTCACCAGCCTTGGATATGTTTTGAGATTTGTTGTTGTTGTTGTATAACAATTATAATTACTTGACTGCATTTAGAAATTTTGGAAGTCCTGCCAAGAATGCCACTAGTTGCCTGTGTGGGAAAGTGTAACCCATTGTCTGACATTGCCTCTCACCTTCTTGTTCACTCAGGTTGCCCACCTTTCCCCAATGAGCTTATCTAACATGATGACACAGTCCTCCCTGCCAATTACGAGCTTCCAGGAGCCTGTGGTGCTGATTCTTGGTGTGATCTCAGCAAATACATCTCAAGCACAGCTCCTTCACATGTCTGTCACTCTGAGTCCCTCTTCTGTGCTAAGCCACCTCTACTTCTGTTGTGAAATAATCTTTTAGTACACTGTGAAGATGTGTCATTCAGCTTAGTTTAATAAAAAGATGAATGGCAATAGATAGACAGGATATTCAGGACAGAGAGGATGCTAGGAAGAAAGGTAGAGTCCTGTGGAGACAAAGAGAAAGCAGGAAAGCAGGTTGAACAGTTCACTGACGATGCAAATGACCTTCAAGGCAGCACATAGATTAATCATAATGGGTTAATTTAAGTTATAAGAGCTAGCTAAAAACAAGCCCAAGCTATCTGCCAAGCTTTCATAATTAATAGTAAGTCTCCACGCCATGATTTGGGAGCTGGCTGGTGGGATAGAGAAAAATCTGCTTACATTCTTCCTAATGTCTTTACTGAAATCCCAGAGCCTCTGCCGGTCATTTGGATCCTCTCTATCTCTTCCGTAAGCCAGTTGGCCTTGCTTCTGCACAGCATGGCTCAGGAATGAGCAAGTGACAAGCTCAGCTTCCCTGGCTCTATTCCAGAACAAATCCCTCTCCTCTTTTTTCTAAACTCTAGGGTAATGAATGAATCGGCAACAAATGGTGACCATTGTGTACGGAAAGAGAAGCCAGTGTTGACGCTGGCTGCTCTGACTGCTAGTGGCTCCTGCAGCTGGGTAGAGAAAACAAGCAGAGATTACATCCAAGGACAAATAACATCCAATGTAAGCTGACACAGCCACCCTAACAGCCCTGTGCAGAGCTAGTTAGGAGAAACTGAAAGGTTAGGGACAGGAAGACAGGAGGAGACAAGCCTGAAGCCAAGATTAGAGCTTTGTAACCAAGCACTGTTAACTTTTTGAAGCAATGATGGAAAGTGTCAGTCTGAGGGACATCCAGGCAAAAGCATGACAGTAGAAACCACAGGAACATATTCATCTCAAAAAAGAGGAAATAGGGTTGTGATTAGAGTAGAGACTGATACAACAGATTGAGAAGCAAAATTTAACTGTGAGACCAAGGTACAAGAAATGGACATAATTTGAAACAAACAAGAACACAGACTGAATAACAACTAAAGCCCCAAGGTCACAGGTCCCAAATCAAGGTCACTCCCCCAAATCTAAACTCCACTGTGAGAATGGTTGAAAGGGCAGACTCCTTGCCTGTGCAGGACAAGGTGATCATGGGAAAATTTAGAGCTTCCTGCCATCTAACCAAGTGATCCTCTTTGCAAAGTCTATAATGGACAAGCTTGATTATCAACTTGACTGTATTGAGAAGCAGCTAGGAGGGGTGTGTGTGTGTGTGTGTGTGTGTGTGTGTATAAGTAAAGCTATTTTTAGAGAGTATTAACAAAGGGAGAGAAGACTCAGCCTTAATGTAGGCAGAGAGCCTGCATGATGCAAATGGAAAAGACAGAAGAAGCCCACTACCACAGGCATGTGTTCACATTTCTATTCTCTGTCTCCTTTCCTGGCTGTCATAGGGTAGAAAGCCATGCTCTACCATCCCTTTTCACCATGATACTCTGCCTGATCATGGGCTCATCCATAATGGATCCAGTCAACCATGAGCTGAAACCTCCATAACCATGAGCCAAAATGAGCCTGTCCTTGTTGGTTTTTTTTCTCATGTTATTTGTCACAGTACCAACAAGATAACTGAGTGCTTAATCATTAGGCACAGAGTACCCAAGATTAGCCTTTGTTGCAGGCACAAATTGCTATAGCCAACTAAGTTGACTCTGGCATTGGAACTCAGATAGTTTTGCTTAGATATGCTTTTGTGAGCTTATCTTAATGAGATGCTTGTGGGTACCAAGGTAAAACTGAGAAAGACTAAACAGCCAACTCATGATTCTCTGAGGTTCTAAATCAAAATTTCTCAAGGGGATGCCAGCCTGTGAGTCTGGTTAGGCTCAGAGATATATTGCATGAGTTTCCTCACTCCCTCTGCTCCTGCATATTCTGTCACTGAATGACTTGCCAAGCAGAAAACTAGAAAAAGAAATCTTCTAACACAGTGTTTCTCTTAAGATTCTGCCGATCCTCTGTACGAAATGGGATTGAACCACTTTTCCACATCACATTCAAAGTGTAGAGCCAGCAGGCAGATGATAAAAGTCCAGTTGTGGGTCCTGCCTCCTTGGACAAGGCTATTTCCACATCATGCAAGAATAGAAAAGCCGAGTAAGAAAGAGATTCAAGGACAAAGAAGAGCTGTTTGATAGAGAGTATAAATATATCTGTGTGCCCTTAATGATCTAAAGTTAGAAAGGTGAATAATATAAGGGTCATCCCTATCATCAGTAAAGTCTCAAGACGTCATGAAAGACAAACATGTTTATATAACATGACAGTTTGATGTGACAAGGATGAAGGGAGAGTTAAGACTTAGGTCTTTCCGGAAACGAGGATGAGTCTAAAGATGTCTGCCACAGAAGAGAAAGAGAAGATAGGGAGAGCTCATGGAGAAACCCCTATGGAAATAGCCCTGGGAAGAGAAGTGAAAGCATGTCTGCTGAGGAGCAAAGTATAGGAAGATGTAGCACCCCAAGCAGAAGCAGAAGCAAAGGCATGGCTATTGGTGAAATTATTAAGGCCACTCCATGAAGTTAAAAGGGAGGTTTATTTTGTGGGGTAACTTACAAATGAAGGGGTAGGTTGCAGGGTCTGGGAAAGGTATGGCGCAGTCCGGCAGTGTTCTCTGGAGAACTCTGCTCTGTCTACCTCCAGCATCCAGGGTCCCTGAACCAAGCAAGCCTCTCCTCTCGATACTGGGTCTTCCGCTTCCTCCCTCAGCCCCACCTTGTAGGCGTGACCATTACTGAAGCCTCAATGGGGGTTGGAACTTCCAGGCCAAGGCTGGGATGGCTACCCACTACACATGGCCAGAGTTCAGAGGCCAGGAGACAGCATCATCACAGATGGAAGAATGGATTGTCTCTTGGGTTCTAGGTGATGGTAGTTTGATAGAGGAGCTTCATTTCAATTCAACATGAATTTGTAGATTTCTAAAATTTACCATATCCTTAAGCTAATCAGTGGATACTTGTCCCAAGACCTTTTCCTGTCACCATGTTTTCTTTAAAAATAACATGGCAATCCTCCAGTTGCCTAAACAGATCTTTCTTTACCTTGCATCCCTTCTTATATGTTGCAGTACCCAGAAGGTGTAATACTTCTGTCTGTGTGGAGACCCACAGAGGTTTCCCCTAGGAGATCTGAGCGTGCTTTACCCAGCAGGGCTGCATAGGGGAATGATTCGACCATAAGCGTCATCATCAGGTATTTGGAAGGGTCTGCACTTGGCTGTGTGGTATGCTTTGATCTTTTGATCTTTTGCCCTACCCCTTGGCATTGTTATCAAAAAAGCTCTTTTGAAGAGATATAAGGGTCTGGTGGATTTTGATCCAGGTCCTCCCAACGATATCCTGTGTTCTGTCTCCTCTCCACTATCTTTCTATCTAAAAATTTCTTATTCCTCTTTACCCCCATAGGAACCCTTTAAAAAGTGGGAGCTGGCCTCCCACAGATGGTGCCCTGAACAGGGATTTAGGTTCAGAGATCCCCACATGTCTGCCTCATGTCTGTCTAACCTTACCTTCCATTTCGCTCTAATCTTAAGAAGGCAGCTCTGGGCTGCATGTTTCCCTGTGTTTATTACTCTGATATCTCTCTGCCTCTATACTATGTCCAGAGTCTGTGCTAAATGCAATCTGCTTTCTACAGAGATGCCTGAGTATTCTTTACAAGATGAAAATCTATATGTCACTTGGTTATAAAATCTTCCCATATCTCAACACTAGTTTTTAAGAGAGATAAACTATAATTCCTTAATATATCACAAAAGACAATTTTCTATCACACACACATACACACACACACACACACACACACACACACACACACACACACACACACGGGAGTGGAGCCTATTCCTCAACCACTCTACCCATCCCCTATTATAAAGACTGAGATTAAGGACTCCAGGGGGACACTGAGGCAGATTGTCCATTAGGATAAGAAATTTATTAGAGGAGTTAATAACATCATAGAGAGGCAGTATGGCAGAGGCTCTTAGTAGAGTTGGGGCCCATAGGGCAATGTGGGGTTACCTCTTACAGTTTTCCTAAGCAATGTGATTGAAGAGCCTATAGTACTTTTGCAGATTGCTTCTGATTGCTGGCAGCTGGGGACCCTTTGGTTAATGTATGCCTGTGACTTGTTAATGACTTTCTTATACTCACAGAATTTCTGAGACCAGAGCTTTGCTCATCACCATACTTCAGCTGCGATGATTTCCTTGTGTCATCCAGATAATTCTCAGCCTCACTTCCAAAATGCAGCTCAGGTTTCTCCATCTCAGAGAAATGAGTGCAGAAACTCCAGCCTGTGATGAATGCCTTTAGTGCTTGGCCACTCTGTCCTAGGAGTGGTGCCTCCATAAGCAGATTATTCCCAGGCTTTGACAATCCAATTACTGATCATCCTGGTGCCTGCTCTACCTAGCAGAATGCATAGAGATACTAGGGAACAGTTTTTAAATGAATAAATGAATGGTCAAATCACCCCAACAGCAGGAAATCTATGCTTCTGCAAAGTCATTGGCTGGACCCTATGAGGGAAAATTGAGACAAGACCTCTATGAGAAGCTTAGAGAGCCAGGTAAATGAAATACCTTCAAATTATTAATCATCTTATTCAGTTCCTTCATCTCTGAAATTGGAGCCATGTGAATGAATATGTATGAACATGTGTAATTATAGTGACTTACATATAAATCACCCTGCAGTCCTGGTGCTAAGTTCATAAGAGCAAGATGTTGGTTTCCACCTGTCTTCTCTGTGCTGTCCTCACAGCTTCAGGCTCCACAGGCAAACCAGCTAAGGATTCAACTCCTGTTATGAGCTATCTCTTGTCTGTGGTTGAACTGTCTATTCTCAGAAATGAGGAGACCCTCCAGTGGTATTCCTGAGTGGATAGTCCTGTGAGATTAGGTGAGATGAAACATGGTATTGCTGACTTTGAAACTGCATCACATCCCAGGAAGCTGTATATTCCACTTGTTGGTCCTTTTTCCAAAGGATTAGTTGATAATCCTAAATTGTCTGTTATTTTAACTTAAAAAATGAAAGGAGATGGGGGAAAATAACTTTCCCATGCATTATCATGTCAAGAATCTGGAATTAGTAAATGCCAGTAAGTTGTATTTATAGAAAGCTCTCAAGATGTCCTTGCCATGTGCTAAGCCTTAGTGCAAACCTCTCCTATTGACATGGCAGCTATGCCTACGTTAGACCCAGAAAAAGGACACAGTGAGAACAAAGTCTATCAGCCTGTGGTAAGAATGCTCAGAAAGTGTGTCCTAAGAACTGAGGAGGGATATCTGCAACCTTTGTAAGAGACAACATGAAATGAACAGGCTTTGAAATGACAAGACACTAGTTCAAATCTAAGCTTCACTGTTGTGTAAACTCAGTCAAATTCATTAACTTTCTCAGACTCTAGCTTCCTAACATATGAATTAATGAATGAATGTCTCATGAGCTAGTGAGATAGCAAGCACAATAGTGTATAACAATGTCTACCAAAACTCCTATTGTTTGATAAGCCATTGGTGATAGTCTCTTCCCCTCTCTGTCTTGGGGACAACTGTATTAATGGACAGTTATTCAGTTATTGGCATTTGTAGAAAGATTCAATTATTTTAAATGAATAAATTGTATAACATTTATTTATTATTGTTCTATGCTTAGATACATAGTATTTTACACACTAAAATTTGTTATAGGATAAGTCTCATGTTAAGAATTCTTAGTAGCAGGCAAGATGACTCATCAAGATGCCACAAAACCTGATGACCTGAGTTCAATCCCAAGGATAGGACCCACATGATGGGAGGAAAAAACTGACACTTAACAAGCTGATTTTTACCTACACACAAACATACCCATGCACACAACACACAATAAATAAATGAATGTAAGAAAAATAGATCTTAACATATACTGAGTCTTTGGGAGGCAGTAGATAAGTTCATTACCTTTATTCTGGATCTAGTATGAAGGTACTTTCATGCCCATACTAAAATAAGCATTAAATATACAATTTGTATTATTATGGTATTTGTAATACAATAAAAAAGCTGCTTTAACATAAAGTATGTTTTGTTTGGGTGACCATTTTTCTGAGCTCCCATATTCCCAATACCTGACTTTAAATAATATTCGGAGAAAATAAGACCCATTTATACCAAAGTTGTTTATTGAGGTACAGGATCAGACCCTAGGGCCTGACCTCAGACACCTGAGTGTCAGAGAGCAAAGGTTTCATGTAAATGAACCTGAAGGATGAGAACAGGACCTCATAAATCTAGATTAGAAGATACAAATATCATCACCAGATCTGAGGCATCAGTAGAATGCTCAGACTGGAAACTCCCAATTACAAGCTATTCACAATTCCACCAGTGCCCAAAGGCAGGGTTGGAGTGTTCCAACAAGTTATGAACAGCCAGTTTTCTTTCCCTCTGAGCTACCCACCCAGACCCCTTTTTAGTTAGAGATGATAGACAACAGACAGATCAATAGTAGACTTCTGTCTGTAAGAATGAAGGTGACTTTGGATCTCTGACCTAAATTACTTAATAAGGTCAATAAAAATCTAAGTGAGAACCTCTGAGACTTGACCAGCTTCTGTAATCTGGTGTTCTGCTTAATTCTAGGCAATCCCATGCAGAAGCCCTTACTCAGTGTAGGTCCTCATGTTGCTCCTCAGAAAACAGTAAGACAAGACTGTCCATGCTTCCTAACACTAGCTTCAATCAGTCATGGTTTTCACTGGACACCATTCTTACTTCTCTTTTTATTTAAAATTTTTCATATAATACATTTTGATCATTTCTTTCCCTTCCCCAAACCTTCTCATATTCTCCCCCACCTCCTTACCCACCCAACTTCATTTCTGTCTCTATCTCTGTGTGTGTCTGTCTCTGTCTCTGACTCTCTGTCTCTCTTCTCTCTTCTCTTCTTCTCTTCTCTTCTCTTCTCTTCTCTTCTCTCTCTCTCTCTCTCTCTCTCTCTCTCTCTCTCTCTCTCTCTCTGTCTCAGCAAAAGCCCACAAAGTGTTAAACTCCATGACATTATTTTACCATTACTAATTATGTTTACCATAGAGCATAGAGTATTTTATTAATTCTTTGATGATTCTGTACAATGTATTCAAGCATATTCACCCCCAACACCTCTCCTTAACTCCTTCTAGATACATCACCACTTCCCTACCCCACAACTTAGTGTTACCCTTTAATTGTTAATTTAACAGTATATTGACTCCATTTGTGCTATACATATTCTTCTGTGTGCGGTTACCTTTTTCTTCGAAGTCCTGTTGGTCACCAGTCCATGAGGACAAAGGGGCAGAATCAGCAACAGAGAGCTGTGTGTACACAGAAATAGCCTCCCAGGAGACTGCTTCAGTGAGTCAGCTCAGCTGTATTCCAGAGTATAGGGAATATATAGAATTGGGAACCATAGCTGGGGAATCACCTAATTTGCATTAAACAGCACACAACACGCTCCTATCATAAGGCTCCTAGTACAAATCTTAGTTATCATTTGTGGGTACACAGTCCTATAGCAAAGCTCCCAGTACAATGTCTAATTACCATATGGGCCACAGGAGGAAAGCTTCTGCAGGGAACTGTGTCAAGGGTTGTACTAGAGATAAGCAGGCACCCCAGCCTAGAGATAGACTCCACATAGGTCAGGTAGAGAACAGGGTGTCTTCTACAAGGAGGAGGGAGTCCTTCATGTTGCCAAGCTTGGAGAGAGCTGACAGGCCATGGTAGACTGCAACCTCCAACTAGCAGGGCTTCCCAGCACTTCTGAGCCTAGACCATCCACAGGAGCATGATGGACCTTCTAGGAGCCACACTCTTAAGAATACTGACTCTCCCTTCTCCACTCCAGAATCCATCAAATATACATAGTTTCTCAGTTAGAGTAGGGCACTCATGAACTCGTTTGTATTCTGTGCTGGATAGTTTTATGTCAACTTGAAACAAGCTATAGTCATCAGAGAGGAGAAAGCCTCAATTACGAAAACCTCCATAAGACTGGGCTTCAGGCAAGCCTGTAAGGCATTTTCTTAATTAGTTATTGATGGGGAAGGGCCCAGCCCACTGTGGATGGTTCCATCCCTGGGCTGGTGGTGCTGGGTTGTAAAAGAAAGCAAGTTAAGCAAGCCAGGAGGAACGGGTCAGTAAGCAGCACCCCCCACACACACATGGCTTCTATGTCAGCTTCTGCCTTTTGAGTTCCTGTCTTGACATCCTTTGACAATAAAAAGCAAAGTGGAAGTGTTAGCAAAATAAACCCTTTCCTCTCCAAGTTGCTTTGGTCTTAGTATTTCATCACAGCAATAGTGACCCCACAAAGACACATTCCATGCTAGAATATTGACTGGCTTGATTATGGGAAGACAACTGTAAGTGCTATGAGTTTGTGGGTGGAGTGAATTGAATAAAGAAGGAAAATTTACATTTCTAGACTTTTAATAGAATACTTTAAAGACTTAGTTATTTTTATTCTATATGAATAGGTATTTTGCCTGCATGTATGTCTATATACCACATGCATGCATTGCCTGTGGAGACCAGAAGAGGGCATCAGAGCCCCTGCAACTGGAGCTACAAAAGGTTGTCACCTGCCAGATGAGTGCTGGGAATCAAACCTAAGTTCTTTGGAAGAGCAGCCAGTGCCCTCAACCACTGGGCCATCCTCTCCAGTCCCCAGAATGTTATTTCATCTACCATGTCTGTTGGTAAATATGTTGTCTGGCTATTTTGATTATTATTTTCAAAACCTAGACTTTGAGGTATATATAGTTTGTAAGAAAAACATGAAAAGATAATGGATCACTACAGCCTGCAGACATTGACGTAAGACTGGTAAGCTATTTATCTCACCAAGACATTTGCTCCTACAATGACATCCTCTCACAATTCAACAAGGAGTATTTTCATCCTTTTGAAGTTTGTCAAATAAAGTCTTGATTAAACTTTTTCTCTGGTCAGTGAAAGCTGAAATAAAAGTTTGAGAGTGACAAAGCTCCGTTATGCATGGAAACAGATGGACACTTAACCAGTTCTGTTCATCAGAATGAGAGCTCATATGGTACAGCCTCCTGATGACGATGTAGCTGATGATAGAGCAGTTATCAAACCAGAGATCTACAGAATCCTCCCTTGAGAACCCGAATGAAAACAACTAATCTATGGACAGGAACTCAAAGAATTCTACTCCTAAAGTGTGATCTGGTGATCATGTAAAGCCCTGGAAAAAAGTTATCAGACAACTTCCCAATTTGTTCCTACACAAACTTGCAAATTTTGGTTCTAGGCCACCAATTCCAAAAAGGAATGCTTGCAGTAAAAACATGCTTCCGACTCAAACACCCCCAGAGGTGTATATATGTGTGGGCCGAGAATCAGCTCTCTGGTGATAAGATGCTAAGTGCTGGTTAATCTGGAGCATCAGCTTGATGAGGTTTAAATTAACCTTAGAAATAAGCCTCATGGCATGTCTGTGAGAGAATTTCTTGATGGGTTGATGGTGGCAGGGGAGGCAGGCCCATCCTTAATGTGGGTGACACCATTCCCTGGGCAGAGATCCTGGACTGAGTGAAAAGAAGAATGTGATCTGGGTTGCAGAATCCATCTCTCTCTGCTTTCTAGCTACAGGTGCTGTTGGGACCGCAGTGGGACCATCTGCCTCATCTCTTGCTTCCATATCTTTCTTACTATGAGCCAAAATAAGCACTGCCTTCTTTAACTTGCTTTCATAGGAATCTAATCACAGCCACAAAAAAATAAAAATAAATAAAAATAATACCCTCTCTTGGCATCTATAAGGTATATTGAGTTGCCATTGGTAAGCCCTATAGCACAAAAGAATACCAAAGGGATCCTTTCATGCAGCTTAAAGGCTTTATTTTGTCATTAAAAACTAGGCCTGTTACAGCTTGAAAGGGCCATGGACTTTATTTGTACTAAACCCTCTAGAAATAAATAGTTAATGCATAGAAAAGCTGTGCCATTCTATTAACCCATAAATAAATCAGCAAATAATTCAACACATCTCCACTTACTGTTAAATACACAAAACATCATCCTGAGGTCCTTGCTTCATTTCTGTGTTCAATGTCTCTCTTTTCCATGTTTCCTTCACTAACCTTAGATAATTTGCTCCTGAAAAAACTCAAATACCAAAATGGTAAGCAATGCTCCATTACTTCATCCCTCAGAGAATACCTCTGAGCTCCACACAACTTGGAATTTTTGCACTTGATGTTACTTGTTCTGTAATACTCTTAATACCCTTTGTCTAAAATGAAAATCCTGACTTTCCTTTAAAGTCTAATTTTCAATTAATTCTTATTTCTTTAAAAGATCATCCTAAAACATTTATTTTCATACCAGGCAAACACTGCTGTGAAACAGCATCTAATTGGCAGACAGCAATGAGTATTTATGTCTTGGTCATGAGTTTGAAAGTTGCGGATCTACGTTGGGTTTAGAGATGACTGTGTTTCAATCAAAAGTTTCCTGAGTCTGGGTCAGCTCTATGTCACTCATCTTCCTCCAAGAACAATCATGTTAGCAAGTACCACTGGTCACATGGATTAGAAGTTGGACAGCATATACACAATTCCACAAGTGCCATTGCAGCCTGCCATGACCTCATACCTGCTAAGATCTATGGGTAAAAGCAGACAGATGGTACACTAAAGTAAGGGATAGGAAATACAACTTTCCTATGGAAATGGAATGAGCTGTATTAAAGTCACAAAGTAAAGACCATGAACACAGAAAGGGTCAAGGATAAGTATCAATTATTCAATATACTTTGAGATTTAACTATGTTCCCCAATCTCATCCCTAATAACTCTGAATCATATCTGGGTTTCTATATGGCATGCAAATGTGATGAAAGAGAAGGAATTTGACAATCTGCAGTTAATGGCAGGACCATTGTACTCATGTGTTCACAGAAGCCACGGCTGCCCAGACAAAACCTGTACATGATCAAGTCAAACATTCCAGCATGGATAAGGGAGGGGCTTATGAGGCATAATTAAACAGCTATTGGCAGGTGATGGCTGCTCAGGGAGGGAGAGTCAGGTGTTCTCAGGAAAGCAGCCTCTAGCAGGTTATTCATATTCTAGTCGATGGTTCTACACTCATGCATATCTGAGCAGCATGAATTAAACTCAGTGGATTTTAAAAGAACAGAAGAAGATATGAGGGAAGGAGCAAGTGTAGGGGGGTCTGGGAGGAGCTGGAAAGAGAGAGTGGGGATGGGTAGTATGATCAAAATACACTGGACACATTTATGAAAGTCTCAAAGAATACATAAAAATATTTTTAAATAATAATAATACAATTCAGTGAATACACTAAGCACCAGGTGGCACATTAAAATCTTTGTGTATAAAATCCCAACAGAGCTTCTCAACAAAAAATATGTATTAATAATTTTCTGAATTCTCAAGGAAGAAAGCTACAGAGAAATATCATATAGGTTTGCTAAGACCACAAGCCTCAGAGTAAAGTCTCAACCCTGAGGCTAATACCAAAGTCTTTTGTTTGTTTGTTTGTTTGTTTAAACTTATTGTGGTTATTTTTTGTTATGTTTCTTTTGAGATTGTGACTTAATTACAACATTTATCCTCTGTCTTTCTTCCCACCAAACCCTTTCACATACCCTCCCCCTACTCTCCTTCAAATTCATGGCCTCTTTTTTCATTAATTGTTATTGCATGCATATATGTTTTTATATATACATATATATTCTGAAATATAAGCAGCTCAAATCACACAATGTTACTTGTATGTGCATTTTCAGGGCTGACTATTTGGCACTGGGCAACCAATTGGTATGCTCTTCCTGGTTAAGACCACTCACGTCTTCCCAATCCCAGATTTACTGTTGCCTGTAGTTCTTTGTGTAGGTTGAGGCTTTGTGAACTTTTTCCCATGTCTCCTAGTAACAGCAGAAGCTATACTTATAAAGTCTCACCAACATAACCACCCAAAGGCTTTTGTCTCTCAATGAACCATAGTCTCCCTTATGTACCATGGCTACCACAGCTCTAGGGATTTAGACATAACTAAGTGTGACACCTAAGGATGTCAGGGAAATGAAGAACAAACAAATAGATGGACACATGGACAGAAAGCTGGAATTGGCTGGTATGGTGGCTTGAACAAGAATGGCCCCCACAGGCTCATATATTTAATGTTTGGTTCCCAGTTAGTGGAATTACTTAGGATGGGTTAGGAAGTGTGACCTTGTTGGAGGAGATATGTCACTGGGAGTGAGCTTTGAGGTTTCCAACACCCTCACCAGGTCTGCTCTCTCTCTCTCTCTCTCTTTCTCTCTCTTTTTCTCTCTCTCTCTCTCTCTCTCTCTCTCTCTCTCTCTCTCTCTCTCTCTCTCTCTCTCTCTCTCTCTCTCTCCTGCCTGAGGATCAGGTTGTACATTCTCAGCTACTGCTCCAGTACCATGTCTATCTGCCTGCTGTTATGCTCCCCACCATGATGATAATACTCACCCTCTGAAACAATAAGCAGGCCACCAATTAAATGCTTTCTTCTATCAGCTGCCTTGGTCATGGTGTCTCTTCACAGAAATATAACAGTAATTAATTAAATGGTATGGTCTGGAGTCTCTGCTGAAAAAAAAAAAACACAGCACCCTGGAAGTTCTTCATACTTATTATATAGAGTTTAATTAAGAGAAGGGATTGTTGCATCTGGCTGAACAAGGAGACAGAGTTATTGCATGCAGATAAACAAGGAGGTGGGTTGTATGATATGCAGCTGGATTAAGAAGACAGCTCATCTCAATAGGCACAATCTCTATTATAACACGAATCTTAAGGAGTCTTACTGATAAGATCAAACCTGAGTCCAGTTATTGGGGTGAATGCTGGAAGATCAGAGAGACAGAACAAGCCACAGTTTCCTCATCTCACCAGTTCCTCAGCTGGTCTTGTTTCCTCAGACTGCATGCTTCTGTGTCCTCATCCCAATGGCTCTCAGCTGAACTGCTGCTCTAAAGCCTGAAAGCTTAACCAGCCAAATGCTGAACCAGCCAAATGTTTCTAGTTTCTGATCTTCACGCCTTATATAATCTTTCTTTTTCTGCCCCCACTCCCTGGGATTAAAGGCATGTGTCACCAAGCCTAGCTGTTTCCAATGTGGCCTTGAACTCACAGAGATCCTCTTGGTTCTGCCTCCTGAGTGCTGGGATTAAAGGCATGAGCTACCACTGCCTATCCTCATGTTTAATATTGTGGCCGTCCTGTTCTCTGACCCCAGATAAGTTTATTTTGGGGAACACACAATATTTCGGGGAACACAATAACACCACACTCTATAGAGAAGCAGTCTTCAGGCCATAAACATGGTGAAAGGAATGTTGGGGTACTATGACTGACATTTTCTTCATACACTATCAATATACACAATTGGGCAGAGGAATGTTTTGCCATGCCTCTGAACCTCACCCCAGGAGAAAGGTCTTGCCATTTCTCCACAGTTCTGAGTTTCTAGGGTCTTTGACATGGCCAACTCATGTCAACAACACACATTCACTCTGGACTTTACTCACTCAGGGCGTTCTCTAGTTCCTACACTTATGGATATAGAAGATCAAAACAAGACATTATCTGATTTGTTTCTCATCAATCCAGTAACTAGAGCAGAACGTGATAGATAGTAGAAACTCAATAGTTACTGAATTAAATTTTACCAGCTGCAATTTGTCTTTCCAGCATATCTGCCACTTTCCTTCTACATAGCCTCTCTGTTTAACCCTCTTCCTGTCATTTATACCACTTGGCTACTCAATGACTAATACTTTACTATTTATCTAAAGTTAATTTCCCCCTAGATCAAATACAAAAAAATGCAGGAGTTTAGAATGCATAATATCTCAGCATGGTTACCTCCATCCATAACTAGAATGAGTTTGATGGCATCTGTGCTTCCAGGGGTGCCTGGGGGCCTTTGTGAAATGCATCTTGTCTGCTAAGTGACAACTAATGATCTCCTGTAAAATGCATGTTTTATTTATTATCATAAGCATTCTTTCCAGAATGATAGTTGTAATGGCCAGAATGGCATACTATACATCATAAAAACAGAGTATACAAGGAAAGTTTGTGCATTTAAATCTAAAGATCTGTGCTCTGTCTAATCCATTCATCTCTTCACACTCTTCCCCTTACTGACCTCAGCTCCCAGCTGTTAATCCATTCATCTCTTCACACACTTCCTCTTACTGATCCCAGCTCTCAGCTGTTAAGTTGATGAGCTGTGGGCTTGTCAGTGAGCAGGACTAAAGTCTTGTGTGAAAGCATCTATTAATCATACGTCTATAGTAAAAATGCAAGACTCACCAGTCATTAATGAAGCATAAAGAGTATGTGCCCATAGAGTTTATGTATAGAATGTCCTTTGATGCCACGTGAATTTTCAAAGGACATATTTTCAACTTCAGAAAAGTTGCTTATAGCTCTTCTACACTTTTAGGCACATGAAAGCAAAAAAAAAAAAAAAAAAGTAGTACAATCCAAAGGAGATATATGCATTATATGCATGTATATATTCCTTAAGAAGAAAACACAAAAGCAATTTATTTAATATGTTCAAAGCAGTTCTGACAATTTAACACATTACTTATATTTAGCATACCCATAGCACATGCATACTATACAACACATGTAAAAATACTCATAATGCCAACTGTGATTAAATGGAATAAGAACTTGAGATTGTGTTTCCCACGATGGCCCAGCTCTCCCTACATAATATAACCCTACTCATGCAAACCTTCCACCCCTGCCCTGAGCACATTGGGATCCACCATTCCCAACTATAACTCAATTTAATTGATTAAATAGTGACCAATTTCAAGTAATTAAAATATCATAAAATCAATTAAGGAAAATACATTTAGCTAGTGTAATGACATTGTATGTGCATAAAACATAGGTGTATTCCAGTTCAGACGATATTAAAATGAGCATATTTTACTTAAGTTTAAATAGATCACAACACACTTTTTATTCAGTTCTTATTCCACTATAATTCTGTCATCAATATAAAATTCATTACTTATGAATGTCAATAAAAATACGCTTTTGGTTAACCTGATAAAGTCTCAGTAAAATAAGTTCTTTTACTTTTATTCAGTGATCAGCATTCTACATGTTGTATATCAAAATAATTGGCCAACACAAAATATGGATATTTTGTAGTTATTTGTTTTGTTTGATTTTTGTATTTTTAAGACAGAGGGAAACATGGAATTGCATAGTTAAGGAGGAGGGAGGATATGGAAGGAGTTGGGGGACAGAAAAGAATTTAATCAAAATATATTTTATGAGAAAATTTAAAATAGAAAGAATAACTCTGACTAGTATATTTTCTTGAATGAAGAGAATATGATTTTTAAAAGTAAGAAAATTGATAGATTTTGAATGCTTAACCCACAATGGAAAAATATGTAAAATCTATCATTTTATAGAAAAATGATATATTTAAATGTATTTAGAAGTATTTAAATTTTATAGTTATCTTTAAAACTTCCATAATATGCTTAATATTCAATTTTATAAATTATTTAATAAGGAGAATCATACATTGAAATAATGGAAACACCCAAATTTTCACTTATTTTCTTGCCTGTCCTTTATAAAATAGTCTAACAAATTCCATATATAAGTATATATTTACCTATGTAATTGGGTAAAACTTGTTTATCAGGGTTTGTTGTGTTATAAAATAATCCTGAAGTATAAGTGGCTGAGCTCAAGGCTGATGTCTCACTTATATCTGCATCTGATTAGAGTCATCAGAGAGTGGTAGGTTGTCTCTGCTCCATGCAGTCATCACAGGGCCTCAAGACCATTCCATCAAGAACTAGTTCTGCCATTTTCCAGTTTCTCATCCTCTGGGAGAATGGAAAAGGCATACTGTCACTTGAATGACAACCAAAGCTTCTGCCTGGGGACATAGCCAAATATTAGTAATGTCTCTCCCAGTTCCATTTGGATAAGCATACTGGAGGTACAATATGAGTGAGTGTCAAGGAAGAATATCCGTGGTGAGCATGGACTGGTCTGTGTCACGACAAGTAAAAGGAATGGACAGGAAGAAGTTGTGAACTTGGAAGGATTAAATTTACTTAGGAGGCAGGTTTACTGGCTATGTAAAGTTTTATTCTGTTATTATTGTCAGATTATAAATAAGACATACAAAAATATTTTTTAAAACCAGCCTAAAATACTTTGTTTAAATAATGTGTAAGACCAATTCTGCCTGTAGCATGAATCTTAAATCGTCTTATTAATAAAAACAAACCTGGAGCCAGGTATTGGGGTGAACACTGAAAGATCAGAGAAACAGAACCAACCACAGCACCTCATCTCACCAGTTCCTCAGCTAATCTCGTTTCCTCAAACTGGAAGCCTCTGAGTCCTCATCCAAATGGATCTCAGCTGAACTGCTGCTAAAAGCCTAAAAGCTTAACCAGGCTCTAGTTCCTGGTCCTCACACCTTATGTACCTTTCTGCTTCCTGCCATCACTTCCTGGGAGTAAAGGCTTGAGTCACCACGCCTGGCTCTTTCCAGTGTGGACTTGAACTCACAGAGATCTGGATGAATCTCTACCTCCAGAATGCTAGGATTAAAGATGTATGTGCCACCATTTTATGGCCTCTATATCTAATGGCTGTTCTGTTCTCTCACCCCAGATAAGTTTATTGAGGTGCACAATATATTGGGGGACACAATATCACCGCATTTCCCCTTTTTTGTCTAAAATTTTAAAAAGCCTATAACTAATACAAGAAAAAATATATCGAATAAGTATATACAATATCTAGTCAAGAATTACATTAACAATGTCTAGTCCATTAACATTTGACAGATTCAGACAAAAAAAAACTTTATTATAATATATTAACAATGCCCAGTCCATTAACATTTGACAAATTCAGACAGAAAAGTTTCATTACTTATCCTATTTAAAATAAGTAGTTCCTTTTTAAAAGTAGATTCAATAATCTCCCTTTCTATCTTATCATATCAATGTTATTTTTTTAGTAGATTCAAAAATCTACCTTTTATCTTATCATTTCTATCTGACTTTACTATCCATTGATTAGTAATTGTGGCATATTGAGATTTTTATAATCCAACCTTGTCTCCATCCACATCTTCTCATGTGTTCCAGGAACTGACACCTCAAGAAATATGATCTCAATTTTGAAAACCGTTTAATGGGAGATCTGAAGCATGGGCATTCATTAATAGGATAGAAAGTTTTAATTAAGCTCCGTATGCAATTATAACTTGGCTGGTTATTAACAGTGATGAGAAAAATTATACTGCTATGATCACAGCAGAACTATTAATGGGTTTCTTGATGACATAACATTTGTTTAATGGAAGTGTTTCATTTTGTGTGCAAGTGCCATCCGAAGGCAATTTGTCGTTGTTATTAATTTAGGGTCATTTGATCTGTCACTCAGTGCTGGGTCCAATTACAAGGCGGAAGATGGCAGAAACTTCCATCTTGGCCCCCTGCCTGGCAGAGATTTTGTAACAAAAATCAAATTGGGACAGATATCAAAGTGGTTTCTCTGTTAAAGGTTGGACCACTTAAAAGATTCAGAAGACAAGGGTGTAGTTAAAAGAGGTGCAGTACAAGGAGAAAGTCGAGAAAGCATTGATCCATTTTGGGTCATTAGAGAAAAAAATTTTTTCATGCATATTAAAGTGATTTTTTTAAACAATGAAATGAGCTAACTTGAAGCCATGGTGTCTTCTAAAGAATCTGCTGTTGCCCCAGCCAAGATGAAACAAGCAAACAGGAAGACAGCTGCTTTGAATGGGATTTGTAGACCTGGGATGATTGTTTCTGTCCTCAAAAACATCCCAGACTGGAGGCTGGAACAACAGGAGGTGGCTCTCTCACAGTTCTAGTGACTAGAATCTGAGATGGTATAGCCCGCAGGTTTCTTTTCTCCTGAGACCTCTCTCCTTGCCCTGCAGACAGCCATCTCATTGTGGCCTCCTCTAAGCCCAGCCTTCCTCCTTTTTTGTTCCCTTCTCATGTGGACACTGATCAAAATGGATAAGGTCCCACAGTTATCACCTCATCTATCTTAAATTATCTCTTTGGTAGCCCTGTTTTTAATATGTTCCGTTACGTGGAAAAGTAGAACTTCATACAAATCAAGGAAGGGGGAAATTCAGTCTTTAACAGGGGTCATTTTACTTTTATTTATTTGTGTGTATCTGTCTGTCTCTTTGTGTGTACACATGTGCATGAGGTGTGTGTGCATGTATATCTACAAGCATGAGGAACCCAGAGGTGGTCACCAGGTATGTTATGAAGGACTCTGGCCAGCTCAAGCTTGGCGAGCATGGCTCTGGCAAGCCTTGTCCTTCTCCCCAGTTCCCTCTGCCTTACTAAAAATACATTAAATTACATTCTTATAGCTAGCCACCAATGTCCATTCTCTTTATTTGGCCATTTCCTCCTCCCAAGGCTGACTACCAAGGTCCAGCTATCAACGTATTGAAATCCAGCAATCAAAAGCCCCCTTTGGCTCACCTAAGTAACATGCCCAATTAAAATTAAACACCGCATCCTAACATTACCTTTATAAACTGCCATTTTCTTATGTGCCCTGTCTGTCTCCTCTCTATCCAGAGGCAGTCCTTTGTGCCACACAGCCCTGGACAAATACCGCTGCTTCCTTTCCCTTGACCTCCTCTACTTCTCCCTTGTTGCATAATGTGGTAATATCTCCATTACCACCGCAATCTAGCCCAGTCTAACTCAGACCTCCCCTTTTCTCTTCTTAAAAATTACACCTGCAAGGTCATTGGCTGCTGTTTTCCTGACTGAGTCAGAAAGGGCAACTTTAACTTTTCTTCCCCACTTAATAAAGGATCTCTCTGTGAAAACAGGTATTTGGGTGTAGCTTGAGCCTAATCCAGAGTCCATGGGGAAGCCCCCACCCTGCTGTGGGGCTTTATCTTCCTCTGTCACTCTCCACCTTACTTTTTTGAGCCAGGCTGTCCCACTAAATTCAGCGATTCCATCTGACCAAGTCTCTGGGATCCTCCTGTCTCTTTCCCAGCCCCAAGCACCGGAGTTCCAGGCATGTGCCGCCATGCCCAGCTCTATAATGGGGGCTGAAGATCTAAACTCAGGCCCTCAGGCTGTGCAGCAAGGACTTCAATCATGAGTCATCACCCCAGATCACTCTCAGTTCTATGAGGAAATGAAACAGATTTCCAAACTCTAGGCTCCCGTCTCACCCAGAACCTGGAAATAAAGACAGAAAAACCATGCCCCAACTCCCCACTGAAGTCACTGCTTTCCTACTGTACTTTCCTATGGGTTCCCTATTTGGGAGTTTTAATATGGCCTCATCCTACAGCTGAAAGGCTCTAAGGGAGGGATTGGCACTAATTTTAGATCCAATATCGTCCTACTATTATGTCTTTTGACCCAGAGTTAAAATGGTGATGAGCAAAGACTTGTTCTGAAGATGGAAGGAGGTTAGGAGAATGAGTTTGGATGCTAGGTCTACTCATATCCTTGTCTGAGGAGGCAGTGTAGCAAGTACTTGCCTTACAAGCATGAGGACCGAGTTTGACCACCAGAACCCATGTAAAAAAGGCAGCTGTAGTGGGTGATTTGCTGCCCCTGTGCTGGAGAAACAGAAACAGCAGCTCCCTGGGGCTCAATAGCCAGCCAGTATAGGCTCCTCAGTGATTTCCAAGCCAGTTAGAGCCCATGTCTCCCAAACCAAGGAGGGTGATGCTGCTAAGGAATGACTCCTGGGGTTGCTTTCTACACACACACACACACACACACACACACACACACACACACACCTAATTGGTTAGTTAGAGCTCAGTGTGGGAGGGTTCAGGATGCTAGCCACCAGCTATAGCTCACCAGCTCTCAAACACAGGGCCTGCTGATGGAAGAAGAGGAGAGTCTGACATGTTGAGTGGAGCACCCAGGGTTGAACCAGGAAAATGTATTTAGGTTGAAATGGGTTTTAAACAAAGGTCTATGGAGCTGTATACAACTGAAGTTGAAGACAGGGTAAGGAGAACCAGAAGAGTGGAGAGTGTTGGGGAATATTATTTTAAAATGTGTTACTTTTGTTTATGTTGCGTTTGTTTAACCCTGTGAAGCTGCATTACTGTGCCTGTCTAAAACACCTGATGGTCTAATAAAGAGCTGAATGGTCAATAGCAAGACAGAATAAAGGATAGGTGGGGCTAGCAGGCAGAGAGAACATATAGAAGGAGAAATCTGTGAGAAGAAGGTAGAAGGAATGAGAGAGGAAGAAGTATCCAGAGAAGGAGGAAAGGGGACCAACCACCCAGCTACACAGCCAGCCACAGATTAAGAGTGAAAGTAATATTATAGAAATAAGAAAAGGAAAAAGTCCAGAGGCAAAAGGTAAAAGGGATAATTTAAAGTTAAGAAAATCTGGCTAGAAACAAGCCAAGCTAAGGCTGGGCATTTATAATTAAGAATAAACCTCGGTGTGTGATTTAGTTGGGAGCTGGGTTGTGGGGCCCCCAAAAGGGCAAAACAAACAACAGAAGAAGATAAAGACAAGAGGAAAATCATTTGGCTTTCTTCTCTTACTATAGATATAGCTATAGATATAAAACCTCTGGTTGCCCTTGAGCTGACTAGGTAGCCCAGGCTGGCCTGGAACTCACAGAGATCTACCTGCCTTCCCTCCCATTATGTGTCACCATGTCTGGCTTCCTCTTGAAATTTTATATTAATGGGCTATCTTCTAACTCAGATATTTCCTAATAGGGTGAGGCTGGGAAAAAAATGCCCTTTTATCTTTGTTCCTTGACTTTGCCTTTTGAAAAGAAAGACTAAAAAGAAAGCTATTTATAGCATCACTGAGAAGATTAAAGAAATAATGAATGTAAAACATGCCATAAATATTGTCTGTGCTACTAACCTCGAGCACTAAGGAAGTAAGCTCAGCTCTGCTTTTGGTTCTTACCTGGAAAACAGAAAATGGAGCTCACTGTACCATATTAAAAAGACATTTTCACAGTTGTAACCAAATGTCTAACAGAGTGAACTTGAAGGAGAGAAGGTCATTTGGGCTCACAGTTTCACCCATGATGCCTTTGATTCTCACCGTGGTGAGGTGGAGCCTTGTGGTGTGGATCAGGAAGAGGCTGTTCCCATCTTGGTGGACAGGAAGGACACAGGAAAACAGGGAACAGGAGCCAAGTGCAACTTCCAAAGCCATTCACTTCCTCAAGGTAGGTACCACCTCCTAAAGTTTCTAGGTAACTAGACACTAGCTGGAGTCCCAGCATTCAATGCATGGGCCTCTGGGAAAGAATTCATATTCAAACCATATGGTCACTTTTCTCAAGAGACTGCTGTGAATCATATTTCTGCTTCTAGAATCCCTTCATATATTTATTTACTATAAATGCACAAATAAAGTTATAAATATACAAATAATTTATATGTAAATATGATTTAACAATATGGTATGTATTTTTATGTATAATTTTGAATGAGCAGTCTCATTTTTACATTTGTGGGTACATGTGCAATTTGTCATTCTGACAATACATTTAAGAGGAGCAGCAGCAATATACCAAGTGTTAGCTACCAGTGGGGTTGGATGAGAGTGGCCCTCCATGGCTGCCAATAGTAACTGAGAATCAATGTGTACAGAGACTCACAATAGTAAAACCAACTGAGAATCAGACTGTGTCGGATCACCGGCATCTTTAATTCTAAACATCTTTAGCAATAAACTACTTCTCTTCTCTTTAGCATACCATTTGCACTTTGCCATTATCTCTTCGAACCTGTCCATCTCCTCTCCCTTCCCTAAAGATGCTTTCTCTGCACAGATCTGTTACCCTGGCCAACAATGTGAACAGAGAGAACTCTGCATACATACCAGCTCCACAAATACCCAGTGGTCAAATTATGTCCTGCATGCATTCAGCACTGAACTGATTTGCAGCTGTCAAGGTTGGGTCATCCTGATTGAGATTCAACCCAGGTTTGCTGGATGCCTGCTCTCTATTAGTACTCAGTTTGGCTGCCATGAGAATCAGCTGGGGAACAGCAGAAAGGATCAATGGCTATGCTTCACTTCTGGCCAATTAAGCCAGAATTTCTCAAGAGTGAAGCCGGGCCACTAAGAACTTTAAAATCTTCTCTGGTAACTCTACTATGCAGCCAGGCTGAGAAGAGCTGAGCCACGGAGCTCAGCATGATGACCCTGGCTTTGTACTCACAAATCCAAGAGCCTCTGAATGCCTAATTTGTTCTCATCTGTAAAAGAATAAGAGAGCCCATTTCCATGGGTTATCGTGAGATATCAATGAGATCATCCATGTAATGCATTTGGGACAGAGCCTGTCACACTGTATGAATTCAACAAATGCTATTCTGGACTAATAGTACTTTTTTTTTTTTTCAGAGAATGAGGAATGTATGAGTGAGGAAAACATGTTGCTTCTTTGACAGAGATCTTGTAAGAAAGCAAAATACTGATTATAAACTTTGAGATCACTTTTATGTTACTTAAAACATCTTGCTTTTTATCAAAACCTACCAAGTATAGGTTCATATGTGCCTATAAACGTACCACAACTGTCTTTGCTGTTGTTTTCTCCTGCCTATTTCCAGCCCTTACCACGTATTAGACTCTAGCAAGGAGGATCCTGCCTTGGCTCTTGCTGCAGGGGACTTCCATGCTTTGAAACATCATCCTGTGTATTTTCTAAGTCCCCTGCTGTGAGAAGCAGATGATAAAGGCAACAAGCTGGGGGAGCCTGAACCTGACCATGCAGGTACCAGTCCTTGCCTAGAACAAATCATTTTTACTATCTAGGGTGATTTCCTTTCGCGGGGATTGCAGGAGATTGAACTGCCAGCTGGAGCTGACATGCAGACTAGAAGAACTCAAACTGCTGAAAGAGGGGAATATGCCACAAGTACAATGATTTTCCCCTCACTCTCACACCCACGAGAGGCAGCTCTAAAATGTATGGTCTACATAAATCATGCACTCATCAAAACTGCACTTTCACATTTGAACAGGGAAATCACTACCACCATTGTTGCTGCGCTCTCCTAAGCCTGCATGTCTCCTATGAACACAAGTCAATGAAGACAACCCAATAGGTACGCATATTCAGGAAAGGGGTCATAGTGCAGTTTAAGAACAGCAATATACAGCATTCAAGTGGGGTCCAAAGGTGCTCATGAAACATAAAAGCATGTCCCTGTATTCTGTGTCGTTCCCCCCACCCAGGCCAATGAAGCAAGTAGAGGGGGTTGATGTAGCATGCTTGCACCTCCTTAATCCCTAAAACGTACTTTCCTCATGTACGAAATAGAGCTAATCACAATATCCATTCGGTAGAATTGTTGAGTGGAATGAAAAAATATGTGAATAGCCTAGCACAATGTAACTAACAAAATCTACTCTGCAATGCTAATTATACTAATAGTTACATAAGGAACATCACCAATGCTTATTAAATCTGGGCCTTGGGGCAGCTTTTAATCAGCATTCAATGAAGTTACGATCAGTATAAGCTGGGATGAGCACAAATAGAGGAATTCCTACTGGGAGAAAAGGGAACGCTTCTTGGAAAGGTGTGTACGAATCCATCTTGGAAGGAAATGGTTCCTCTTAAGTAGGAATGCAGACTGGAACGTAAGGATATAAAAAGAGAAGAGAGGCTTGGATGGACCTCCAGTCTCCATTCAGGCATTGGTGGACCAGCCTGCCTCCATCCTCAGAGTAGAAGCCATTTTATTACAAGGTCAAAATAAGTTCATTCCTGTTTTCTGTAAAACTTAAGTTTGACCATGTCTTGACCCATTTTCAGGAATTTAATATGTTCCACACTACATGCTCTGACTTCCACTCTGATAAAATAAGATATTCTGCCACAGAATTTTGAGATGTTCTGCCAAGTTCCTATGTAACCAAAAATCCTTGAGAACCCCCTAGCCTTGCAGCTTTGGGGGAGAAACTATATAAACTCCACTTTCTCTTATGTCCAATGCTGCCCTCTCAGATCCCACACTCAGGGAGAGGCGGTCACTGGCCAACTATTATACACATAACAGTAAAGCATGCTTGATTTGACAAGAATATGAGTAACAGTCTTGCCTCTTGTTCAATGGGATTAACAGAATGGGTGACATGGTTGAGTGAAGGCTTCAGGGAGCAAGTCAGTGATAAGCCTAAAAGTATTTCCCATCATTTCAGAAACACCTCAAATTTCCCCAGTGGATTTTCAGTGCTCATCCTGGAATGATGGTAACTGTCGAGTTTTGGTATCTGCCTTGTATGTGATGAGCAGAGAATTGCATGCATTTCTAACACCTGAGGTGGACATGGTTAACAAAAGGGTCCCAACTCCAAGTCAAGTGACAGGAAAGCCACTTGCTTCTGAAAGACTTCGATCCTAGATCTGGTTTGTATTTTATTTTAGACTCTAAAACTACAAGGTAAGGCAGGGAAGTGAACAAGAGTCCACAGAAGCTTTCATGGCCATCAGCAGACTGCTAAAGGCAACAGCCCATGGTTTCAGCTATATCTCTATGTCATTCTATTCCAGGTAGTGAGTCAAGTCACACTTGGCAAATGGACAGCAGAAGCAGTGCTTTAAGTGAATCATTAGATAAATCAATAAATAAATATCTGATTATTGGTCTTCTTTACCTTTACTTCAAGATGAGTTTCTCTCTCTCTCTCTCTCTCTCTCTCTCTCTCTCTCTCTCTCTCTCTCTCTATGTGTGTGTGTGTGTGTGTGTGTGTGTGTGTGTGTGTGTGTGAGAGAGAGAGAGAGAGAGAGAGAGAGAGAGAGAGATGTGTGTGCAGGTGTATGTGCATATATGTTTGAAGGTCAGAGGGTAATGTCCTGTGTCTTCCTCAGTTACTCTTAACCTTCTGTTTTGAGGCATGGCCTTTCATTAAATCTGGAACTGGCTGATTTCATTAGGTTGGCTATCCAGCAAGCACCAGTGATTGTCCTGTCTCAGCCTCCCTAGCACTAGGATTACAGACATGTGCCACCATGCTCAGATTTTTTCCCCATGGGTGCTGAAGATCCAAACCCAGATCCTTGTGCTCATATGACAGGCACCTTACTGAGCCATCGCCCCAGTCCTGAATAATGAGGGTTTGTATTTGTTTTGTTTTGTTTGTTTGTTTGTTTGTTTGTTTGTGGAAACAAAGAGTTAACTGTGTCAGCTCTGAGAACTGTTCAAATCATCTTCATCTGCACTATTCTTCCTCACTTAGAGGTTGCTCAACTAGTGGTGTAAACTATAATGACAATAATATAAAATAACACCTTTGAGAAATAAAACAAATCAAATGAACACCAGTCACTTGTGGGAGGCCCAGAGCTGTGGGAAAAGCTATGTGGTAGGTTCTGGGCTCCAAAGAGCAGACACAGATGTGTTTGGGGGGGGGGGGGGTCTCTGAAGAGTAGGAACAGACAGGAGTGTGTGTGTGTGTGTGTGTGTGTGTGTGTGTGTGTGTGTGTGTATGTAGTATGAGGGAAGGTTCTGAAGAGCAGACACAGGTGTGTATGTGTGTGTGTGTGTGTGTGTGTGTTGTGTGTGTGTGTGTGTGTGTGAATGTATACACTTTGGCTCTAGGGCTAAAACTGGAGTTCAGTGCCTCGCATACTTGCCCAGTCTGTGGGGGGACTCTGGACTTAATGCCCAATACTACATGAAGCAAGCATACTGCAAGCTTGAAATCTCAGTGCCCAGAAGATAGTTGCAGGAGGATTATAAATCAAGGTCATCAACAGCATTATAACAAGATTATTTTAATTTGTCCTTTGAGAATTTTATACACATATGTAATGTATACAATTTTGATCATACTGATACACTACAGCAACTTTGAAGCAGCCTGCCCTGCATAAGACCCTTCCATTTATTTTTTTAAGGTTAAAAAATAAAACTCTTTAAAAAAAAAAAAACAACTCTGATTCTGTCACAGGGAACTCACATCTTAAGCCCTGCCCCCCCTCTCACCATCCACTCCAGTATCAGAAGAAGTAATGGTTACAGAGAGTGGTGCTCCCCAGGAATGTTCAGTCTTAGTCCAGTACACTTACTGTTTCTGTCAACTGTGACCTTGAAGGCCATAGGAGAGCACACAAATCCAGTGTACAGCTTGCTGTCTGTGTGTGTCTGAACACATGCTGTGTTAGCCAAGAAACACTGGCCACCTCATTCTAACACATGTGAAGCATCTCTTCGACACCGGCTCTGTGAGGAGCTTCTCACACAGAGAAGAGCCCGCAGCCTAGGGCAAGAACAGTCATTAGGCAGCTGTGGCCACAAGGGTCACAAGTTCTTTGACCTAAACTCCTTCTGGGTACTAAATGAAGAGGAGGAAAAAGAATTGTCTGTGTTTAGCTTTATTCTAAAGGGAGCGACCACTAGACTTGGGACAGCCTCTTCCTGTACAACCATTGAGGCCAGCACTGACAAGATGACAGGGGGTCAGTCTGTCAACTCCACTGTCCTACCTAACATCTAAACAAAAATTGGAGAATTTGGGAACTAGAGGGGAGAGACAAGAAGTCTGGGGAGGGCAAAAATGGGTGACATGAAGTGGCTACAAAGATAAGTGGCCTGTAAGAAGTTTCCAGTGGCAGGGGAACTGAGGGGCATTAAGAACAAGAAGAGCTGACATCCCAATTGAAATTATTCATGTGACTATAGATCATCTTTTCTCCACCCCCATTGCTTCAGTTGAACTGCGGCACTTCTCAACACTGTGTGGATGGTGTGGGGAGGGAGCCTTTAAAGGCAGGTGCTGGCTTCTGAAACTAGGGAGCAGAGTGGAAGGAGAAAAGGATGATCTTAAAAAATGAGTTGGAGAACAGTAAGGATGCAGGGACAGGAGCTGAATCAGAACCCCAGGGGTTCAGATATATCCTGTTAGGGTACGGAATTTCTCAGATGTCAAGTGGGTAGGGGTGATTTATTCCCATCTCAAAAATTGGGGTAGTTTGTGCATAGAATATGTTCAAATAATATCAAAAGTTTCTGGCATGTATTCCTTTCACTGTAACAACAATAAATTTAGAGTATACCAAACACTGTAGACATATAAATATATAGACACATATTTCTGGTTTCTTTTTATTCCGTGACAATTTTATACATACACACAATACATGCTGATCGTACCCACCCTGCAGCTGTACCCTCCCACTTTCCCCAGATATCTCCCAACATGTCACCACCCTCCCAGCTTCACATACCCCCCAACACATTTTTGGTAACCCCCCTGAATCCATCTACTGCTGCCTGCTAAAATGATGACTGGTCTTGTTACACTGAACTTGTGCAGATTTTATGGAGGTAATCACAGCTGTAGTGAGTTCATGGGAAGGCACATACATTTTAAAGCCTATTTGTGAGGCAAACAGGCAGCCACAATTTTCCCCATCACTTTGCATTCTGGTTAAGCTTTCAGTTAACCACCCACCCCATTCTGTAAATGCCTGTTACAAACACCCCAGTTTTCCACATCCCTAAGGTTAATGTCTGCTCTGCCTCTGGCCCACCTGGAGTATAACATGCGTTTATTTCTCCTCTCCATCCACAGGGCTCCTCCACTTGTGAAGCAGGTAAGTAGACAACTCATTCATCCCATCAGAGAGGCTTTTTCCCAGCATGCCGAGCAGGTTCCTGAGTGTGCACAGCCTGTGTCGGCCACTATTTCCACTACATCTGCACTGCACACTTCCTCATCTCAAACTCACATTAAGAAGAAGTTCAAGGACACATGTGGAGGAGGTAAAAGTCAGAGAAGGCCAGCATGTATTTTTGTTCAAGAGAGAGTTCATCATTTAACTCAGCTGAAAAATGCTCCTTTCCAGAATAAAAAAAAAAAGACAGGAAATGGAAGAGGAGGGAGGGAGCAAGAAGAGAAAGAAGATGAGGAGGAAGAGATAAGAGACAGGGAGAAGGGTAAGAGAAGGAAGAAAAGATGGGTAGGAGGAAGAAAGGGTTAGAAGAGAGGGGAGGGATAAAAGAGGAAAGATTTTTAACAGGATTATTTATTCTTGTAAAGCCAGAACTAGAAGCCACGGAAAGCCCATTTGGCTCGGTGGGAGTAAGATGGCTGTAAAAGCTGCAGCCGACGACATCGAAAATACTTTTTTTTTTTTTTATAAAGTTTCGGGAAGCAGGAGATCAAGAGGATTCTGAATTGCCATTTGTCAGACACCCTCCAGGGAGGGCTTCAGGATACTAGAAACAAATCAGAGACGTCTGAAGCTCCCAAGTCTCTGGAACACACCACAGCACAACTCCAGCTCCATCCATGCAGGAATCTGGTCCTCGCCACAGAAATCCCAAGGCACTCGGTCACAGAGCATGAATCCAAATGTTTTGCTGTTGTCTTAAGGGAGAAAATTAAGTGGTCTCTCAGCTGATTGTTCACGAAATGAACTGTGAAGAAATGAAGAGAAACATAACTGAGCATATACAGCCATAAGGTTAATTCCTCCCTTGTGTGCTGAATGCCGGCAAGAGATAGAGTTGAGAATACTGTTTGCTGGGCCAAGAATTGACTAACAGTGATAAGATGCCCCCTCCAAAATAAAATCCCTGCCTAGTGATTGATCAAGCAAAATCTGGAGCTAGTGGAAAGGCATTTTACAGTTGTCATTAAGTTCTCAAGACAGTTGACCTTAAAATTTGGAGATTTTCGGGATAAATCCAAACTGATCACATTCACCTTTAAAATCTCAGCTATGGGGATGGTGAGATGACTCAGCAGTTAAGAGCTCTTGATGCTCTTGCAGGGGGTGGATTCAGTGCCCAGAACCCACCTGGTTTCTCACAACCATCTGTAACTCCAGTTCCAAGGATCCAATGCCCCCTTTCGTCTCCATGGGAACTGCATGTATGTGTTCCACATACAGACAAAAAAAGGCAAATATAAAATAAAAATGAAAGCATAAATCTTTCTCCATATTTCAAGAGAACAGAAAGGCAGAAGGAAAGTCAGAGAGATGAAAGCAAGATAGAAATGTGAGAAAGATCCAATGTACCAACAGCGCTGCGAAAATATCTGACAGGCATGTCATTGACTCTAACTGCAATAAGGTTATCTGTGTTAGCCAGCTGTTGCTGGGCATGGGGGACCTCCCTTAAGTGTGCTTTGTGTACCCAGTGAGACTCCATCAGAGAAAACTAATGTCTTCTTTGAGGAAAGTTGTCAATTGGAAATAGCTTTTTAGATTAGGGATGGTGACTCATGTTCACTTCCCAGACAGAGAGAAAAATGGTCTGTGGAGTTGGATCAGTGGGTGGGGCCTCTGGAAAGAAACAAGGAAGGGGAAACTGGAATTAGACTGTGGTGTATGAAAAACAATTATTTTGAATTAAAAAAAAAAAAAAAAAGCTTAAAGATAGAAAAAGCCACACAAGAAGTAATGAGGAGCCTCATCTCAAGAGCTGCTGCAAGACACAAATGCCAACATGGAAACCAGACCTTACAAACAGAGCTTCAGCTGAAAGGAACAGACAGAGCATGGAAGGTTCCTTCCAAGGCTTGCAAATGACAGCTAGCCAACACGCTAACGTCAGCACCCTGAGACGATAAGACCCTCTTTAAGCAACCGTCAAGACTTCTGACCTCAGAACTTCAAAATAAGGGTTTTAAGCAGCTGGATTTGCAGTAAACTAAGGAACGTAATTTGAGGAGGCATTATTCCCATGGGAGAGAAGCATGGTGTACAGGTCCACAAACCTTACTTAAACATCCTTCACAGCTATTATTAAAAGATTAGCTGGGCGTGGTGGAGCACACCCTTAATCCCAGCATTCAGGAGGCAAAGACAAGGAGATCTCTTAGATCAAGGCCAGCCTGGTCTACAGAGCTAGTTCCAGGACAGCCAGGGCTACATAGAGAAACCCTGTCTTGTAAAAAGCAAAAACAAAAAACAAAAACGTCACCCTGGTCAATACTCCTGATGGGGAGAGTGTGTCCTCTGTGCCCCCAACAGTCCCAGTTCTCAGCCCCTCACCCAGTTTAGGTGATAAGCACACTGCCTTGTTTGTTTCCATTTTCAAAGCTTTTAATAAAGTTAAGATGCACATCATTTAGTGTACCCCTCCCAGAGAATTTGTGCTTTAATTGAGATCAAAACTCAGCCAAGGAGTTGGGATCAAAGAGCAAAGGAGAAGCCATCATCTCCCCCAGGAACCCTTGGAAGCCAGAAATAATGGCAAGCCCTGAATATGTAAGTGGAATTGACGATAACTTTGTCTCCATGCAAGTGACAGAGCTGAAAAAGTACAACTGAGCGGCTAATAATGGAGTAACAATAAAGATCTGAGTGTGTCCTGTTTCAACATAACTCTTCAATGGTGAAGATACCAAGTTTGTCAAACACTCACTTTAAAATATGCGCAGAAAACCAAAATAGGGGAGGTCAAGAACCTTTTCACCGAATAGACTCCCTATTTCATCCTATCAGTTTCATTGATTTACTTTTAGGGAAAGGCACAAACACCTGTAAGTATATGAAATATTTTCTTTTACTTCACTGAAAAGACAATATCAATCTGATGAGAAAAATACATGCAAACAGAAGGCTGACTTCTCCCCACTACCCTGGCTACCTCCTCTCTTCACTGCAAATATTCAGGCAGACTCATCGAGTTTAACAAGGATGTCTGTACACTCATGGTCAGTCTTCTCTCCACTAGGGAGAGAAACAACATCAGACATTATGCCCAACTTCTGAGTTTCACAATCAACTAGCTATTGGCTTCACACCCCAAAGGGCAAAGCTTGGGAAGAGCACAGGTTTCATCAAGATGTGGCCCACTCACATAGCCCAACAGTGACTTCACCCTGCTTAAGTCTTAGATTTCTCATGAAACCTGAGCAGATATAGTCAGTCATGCATAGAATTCCCATGGTGATAAGGGAAATTACATATGTAATATATTCATTGCACTCCATGTATGTATTAAAGGGGAAGACAATATCAAAGGCTGTAAATATAATCACTGTTTCAGTCCTGGGAATTGTAAAAGAGCCAAAGGGGTGTGTGACACTAGTGTGAGGTTTGAGTCACATGGTCATTCACAAGAGAAAAGTACTTCTTAGAAAGAAGACATTCCTATCCTTTACAGGAACAGAGGAGACTGGGAGAGATGCCAGGCCAAGGCTCCCATGGTACAGAGGAGGGTGGGAGAGATGGCCAGGCAGAGACTCCCATGGTACAGAGGAGGGTGGGAACAAGGACTGGGCTCAGACTCATGGGGAGTGCACTAACTGTGTAATCTGGAGCAGACTGGAGCTCAGTGCTGCTTGGGCTGCTGTGGGCAAGGACTGACCCTGGACTTGAGTACCCCTGCACCAGCATAGCCCCCTGAACTGGACTATCCATTTAATTATGTTTCTGTTGTTGCTACTGTTTTGAGACAGGATCTCACTTGATAGCCCAGGTTGGCCTCAAAGCCAGGATCCATCCACCTCAACCTATAAACTTGAGATTACCTGCATACTCAGCTCTTCTCTTACATGTTGGAAAAAAAAAAAAAAGGGGGTATAAGTTCTGAATAACGCTCATCAAATATTCAGATAGTATTAGACTGAAAATAAAAATGTCTTTTTATAATCCAGTTTTAAATGTATCTAAACAGAATAGAGTGGTGAGCTGGAACTCACAGGAGGCCATTGGCATTGACCGATTATAGTTGACTATGATAAAAATATGGCTGAGCAGCAGCCAAAGAGAAACATTCCAAAGGAGAGCCTAGCCCCTAGAGGCCACCTCTGCCTTCCTTCAGTGCTTTCCTGAGCCTTTTTTCCTACAGCTTACATCCCAGAAACAACGGGACTGGCTAATGAGTACCTCAAAAATGAAAGCCAGGAACCAGCCTTCAAGCAGTAGTAGTGACCCTCTAAGAGGGTCAGACCTTGACCTAGTCAGTCTAGCTCAGCCAGCTCATCTAATGAAAGACCCTGTCTCAAGAAACTAAGGTGGAGCTGGGAAGTGGTGGCACACACCTTTATTCCCAGCCCTCAGTGGGCAGAGGAGGGTGGATCTCTGAGATTGAGGCCAGCCTGGTCTATAGAGAAAGTTCCAGGACAGCCAGGGCTACAGAGAGAAACCCTGTCTAAAAAAAAAAATAATAATAAGGAAGAAGAAGGAGGAGGAGGAGGAGGAGGAGGAGGAGGAGGAGGAGGAGGAGAAGGAGGAGAAGGAGAAGGAGGAGAAGGAGAAGGAGAAGAAGACGGGAAGGAAGGAAGGAAGGAAGGAAGGAAGGAAGGAAGGAAGGAAGGAAGGAAGTGGCTGAGGAAGACACCAACACGGACCCCTGGCCTCCAGGGGCACACATCCACACACATGAACACATACATAAGCATACACCACACACAGAGAAAAACAGAGAGAGGAAATCGCTTTTTCCTATGAAAAGGATATTCACTGTATCTTGCAATTCCTCTCCAGTTGTTCTGTAAGGTGGAACCCCTGCCCTCAGAGGAACTGGCAGTGAAAACACTGGCCCACTGGCAATCCCAGACATCCTTCCCTCAATGGGCTCTTTCCTGAGCAAGGGCATAACTACCTGAAAGGGTTTTGGTACACTAAGACTAACACCAAAGTCATTTGGAAAGGTCAAGTTTGCCAATTAGTACACACAATGACTTTTCCAACCCCTGCTTTTCCTTTGTGTTCTCCCCTCCAATGACTGCCACCCACAGAAGCCCGCACAGAGCGGGTTCACGCTTGTTGGCTCTCCATGACTCCTGGGAGTGGCACAAACATTCTTCCTAAGCAGGTCTGAGCTCTTTCCCGGCTCTGATACTTACAGAGGAAATGAAGTTAGGAAGTAACCTATGAATGAATAAGAGGGCCACAGCTAGACAGGGCTCTATGGACTCTGACACTTAGTTTTATCTAAATTGGAAGGGTTATTTCCCAATATCCCAAATCTAGGAAGCCCCATTCCATTACCATTCAAAAGCACAGGCCTGGGCTCAAATGCTCCAGCTTTTTCTATCTTCATATGCAGACAGGAAATGCTCCCCACCCATCCTGTGCCTTAATCATCACCCAAACTACTAGCAGCTGTAAAATCTGGGCTCGGACTTGCCGGCAAATGTGAACTTACTTTTAGCCAGTCATGCCAAGGAAGGCAACCCCACATGACTAAAACAGATAAACAATAAGTGACCAATGGAGGCGGCAACGGGTACTAAAAGCTGAGGCTATGGCTTCTACAGAGAGCAAAGCTCCCCATATGGAGCAAAGCCTATCAACACAGATGACACTCACATAAACTCCCACATAAAGAGCGGAAAGCCAAGATTAGGCCAAGACTGAAAATGGGCAAGCAGGGACCCCTGGGTCTCATGAACAGCACAAGTCCCAGCTGCCTTCCAGAAAGAGTCATATTCTGGCTTTAAGTTCAAAAAGTCAACCCGACTTTTCTCTCCATCCCAGAAAGGTGGGCTGCAGCAGACATGAAGCGCTCACCCAGATCCTGGCATCCCTTCTTGTTGGAAAGTTACTTGGTCACAGCACAGCTCCGGTGTCCAGTGGCTTAAGAGGTTTGGAAGGATGCTATTCAGACAACACTGCCCTGCTCTAAAGGTCACTGAAGCATCCTCCTGGCAACTCCTGGAGCTGCTGAAAGATTTGGGGAGGGATTAGAGGATGATTCTGCATGCCTCTGTTCCACGCCTCTCTGTCTTTCTTATGTTTTAAAGATGTATGATATCTTTTATTCCTGCTGGGGGCTGTGTGTATGTGAGGTCCGTCAGAGGCCAAAGAGGCTGTCAGATGCCCTGGATCTGGCGTTCCCAGTGGTTGTTAGCCAGCCAACATGGGTGCTGGAAACCAAACTCAGATCTTCTGGAGAAGCAAGCAGTCTTGACCCGTGAGCCATCTCCCCAGCCCTCTCTCTCCTGATACAACAACGACAGCATGTGAACACCATTTCCAACAACAATACAGGAGGAAAGACCAGAAAAACAGTTCATCAAACAGTAACTCACAACATGACTAACAACAAAGCAGTCACAACTCACCGTAAGCCAGGAACAGTTTGGTTTCCCTGAAAACAACACCTCATTAAAATTTCACAGTCCTAACCCTTCACTGAGAAAACTGAGGCATGGAGAATTAACCCAAAGTCATAGAGGAACAAGCCCTATTGGGAGTCCCCAACTCTCCTGGCTCCCTTCTACAAAAACAAGCTGATTCAAAGGCCACCTCTTTTCCAGAATCTTGCTTGTCTCCCAGTATTCCAAGACAGGTCCTAAGACACCCCAACCATTTACTGACCCGTCTTGACATCTGAATATCCTGCCACTCTCAAACCTACTTTCAGATATACCAAAAAGTGTCGCTGCATCTGAGAACGGGTTGCCTAATCCCTGATCTCCTTGCCTGCAGTGCCCCCTACTGGCATCTTCGAGCCATAGGTCGTTCCTTTTCCACTAAGGGTAAACAGCCTGACACACCACGTGTTTCCACAAACAACCCCTGTGCATCTGCTGAACACGTCGTTCTCATCAGGATTCCTGAAAACCGGACTCTTCTCGCTTCCCACCATATAGCCACGCCCGGCTGCCAACGCCACAGACATCCATCCCTAGACGGCCTGCCCCTGCCGTGACCAGCCTTCCTCCTTTGCACCCCTTTGCTCTTCAGTCAGGCCATTTCTCTCTAACCCTGCCTTTGATCGGCACTGTAAGGGTTTCACCTGGAGTTGAAATATGGTGTCACCTCTCTTACTTACTATGGACGGTATTCATCCTGTTCAAAAGATACTATGGTAGTATACTTAAGGGGAATGGCATGTTTCATGTATCATACGATTAGTGGGACCTTAAAAACAAATGATACAACTTTCGGTATCAGCCATGTAAATTGAATCCTAAAAATCAAGCCTATAAAATTTGTGTTGGCAAGTCATTTTCTATTAAGATTCATAGCATTTTACTGGATAGTTTTCAATGAGTCAATACTATGCACATAACTAAGCCCTGGAAATGTGTTTGCTGCCCTCTAGAGATGCCTGCAGTTATATTTTGATCAAGGACCATTTCAACCTCCAGCACCATGAATTTTAAAAATGCACAAATAACAAATAACACTTTCTCTTCTGAGTTTCTTCCTTTCTTTCTTTTCTTTTCTTTTTTCTTTTTCTCTCTTTCTTTTCTTCTTCTTCTTCTTCTTCTCCTCCTCCTCCTCCTCCTCCTCCTCCTCCTCCTCCTCCTCCTTTCCTCCTCCTCCTCCTCCTCCTCCTCCTCCTCCTCCTCCTCCTCCTCCTTCTTCTAACTATATAGCCCAAGCTGATCAAAACTTACATTCTCTTGACTTGGCTTCTCAAATGCTGAGATTAGGCGACCCCTATGCTACCCCCACCCCCAACCCTGGAATTTCTCTCTCTTTGCATTTCGTTCCTGGTGTTACAGGCAGTTGAGTGACCAAAATCTATCAGATGATACATAGCACCAGGCTGGGAGGTTGCTAATAGTGTAGAAACAATAGTTAATAGTGTAGACACTGCTGTGCTCTTGGTGTATTCCCGCCCATCCCCCTCTCTAGTCCAGGGACTCCTGGTGGTACTGACCAAGGCTCGGTTTTATAAGAGAAGGCTTGAACACAGGAACTTGCAAGATTTTATCAGACATGAAACTACTTCCCAGACACTTCACTGAGGCATTCAGTCAGAGGTACAATACCATGCCAGCAGTCTCTGCAGCCCTGATCCTCAGGTCACCTCATGACAGGCTAGCACCAACTAAGATTAGCCCAACCTTGGATAGTAGGCTTCAACTGATAGATAATTTAAGATAAAATTAATTTCAAGATGAGCATTAGTAATCTGCAATTCCTCTTATATCTAACATGAGAGTGAAGTTTCTTCACTAGGAGGCAAATGTTTTCTAGGGAAAATACCTTTCTAGGAATGCCTATTTTATGTGCCTCTATAAAGAAAATATGCATCTAGACAGCAATTAAATGTCAAATAAGAATAGAAATTCTTATCATTTGTTAAGGGCCTGTGGTAATATTATCTGAATTTTATCGATGAAGCTACTAAAACTGAGAAACCAGCAGAGGCATCTGGTGAGCAGGCCACCAATGTATTCTCAGTCTCTTCCCACTGCACTGGCTAATCTCCCTAAAATATGTATTTAAAAACAGTCCTTCCCCCAGAGCCAGTTCTTTATGTGCACTTCAAAATACCTCACATTTGCTGTAAGTCGGGCAAGGACAAGAAACAAGAGTACTTCTCAGAGGTACTACCTTACCTGTCACCTCCAGCTCCACCCACCGCCACTCCCGCCCCATCTTTCATATCCCGTACTTTTTTCTCAGTCTCCATTGTCTTACGTAGGCCACTGTTTATTTTCACTTTGAAGTGTCCGTTAGTAGCAAGAGTTGAGCAGAGGAGGGGTAGTGTAGAGGGACATCATAGCACCTAGACTTACAGAAGCACAGTTACAAACGGGGTCCCTGTGGATTACAGTAATTCCATAAGAATTTAAGAAAGAGGTTCCTTACAGACAAGTCTTTCCTGTAGTTAGTTCCATGTCTTTTTATAAAGAGCTGTTGGTGTCACTAGGGCTTGAAGGAACAAGGAGAAGACCCAGATAGAAGGTTTTCCCAGTATTTAAAGGGATCCATCTTGACCATGGATGTTTCATGTGAAGAAACATAGATATAGAGTTAGAAAGTTTTCATGAAATGATGTTATTCTTTGTGGAATTCCTTCAAGAAAGAACACAGGAGCCATGGGGCAGGGTGGGAGGGTGGGTGGAGTGGGGTGGGGGTGAGGAGTGGGGAGTGGGGGTGTGCTCATCACCAGGAAGGAGACCATCAATCAAGGTCTGGAGAACTAATGCCTTTGGTAACATAGCTACTCTCAGCAGAGGCATAGGGTGTGGCTGTCCATCCAGCCTCCTCCCTTCCCCAGCTGTGCCCTTGCAAGGAGCCTTGACATTATCCTTCTCAGCCAGGGCTCTTTTGTTGCTGGCTGTTAAAACTGAAACCTTTTATAGTGTACATAAGCCAGAGGTGATACAATTAAATGAAACTATTTGTCATATAAAATTTACATCAGCAGGAATTAAACGTCAAATAACTTAGGATTGACAGCCTCTACTGAGTCATAAAGACTCTAAATTAGTCTTGTGAAGGGTATCCACATACAGTCCCTAATAAACTCCGCTCTGCCTCAGACTTCCTCTCCGAAAGTGCCAAGAGGAGAATGTCAATGATGAGGTTGTTGACTCTCTCACAAAAAGTTGAATGGAGATTAAGAAGTCATCCCTTACAAACTTTGAAGCTTTTGAAATGCAGGACACACACAGAGGAGAGATCAGAATTCTGCATTCAGTGGCTGACCATCAGGACACATTGAGTTCAGTTCCCAGTACCCACAGCAGGCAGTTTATAACCTGCAGCTCCAGCTCCAGGATATCCAATGCCTTCTTCTGGCCTCTGCCAGCACTGCATTGTGGTACACAGTTATACATGCAGGCCAAATATGCATATACATAAAAGCAAATTCTTAATGATATATTTTTTTTAATTTTTAAAGAATTATTCTTTGTGTTCATTGTATAACCTTGGGCCAAACCAAACCACATCTCTTTAAAGACTTATTTTTAATTATGTGCATATGTATGTATCCATGTGCAGGCATGTGCACATGTAAGTCCTAGTGCTAGAACCCGGGACGGGATGTTAGATCTCCTGGTACAGCAGGTTGTGAGCCACCTGAGGTGGGTACTGGGTAATGAACTCAGTTCCTCTCCAAAAGCAGTATGTGCTCTTATCTGTTCAGCCATCCTCCCAACTCCACTGTATCTCCCCTTGACAGATAACAGCATACACACTCCCTAATACCTTCATGCAGTGTCTTTTTTTAATTGAGCTTATTTTCTACAACAAGTTTGAATTTACAGGAAAAAATGGAATTAACAAATAACTCCCATCTGCCCTCTCCCTCTGTCCACTCTCTCATCTTCTCCTTGATTTCCAACTTGCATTAGTGTGGTTCACAAGTTACAGCTGATGAACCAGCATGGTCATATTACTGTTAGCTGCAGCCCACAGCTCACAGTGAAACTCACTTTCCTCAGTCACTCTTAGAATTGTACAGTTCTGTGGTTTTTGACAGAAGTCTAATACTATATAATTACCATCACATCATTTTCCTGACTCTAAGAAAAAGTCAAGTTTTGTATAAAGTAAGTTTAAACATTAAGTGAAATAGTGGCGTGATTTTGATCTAAAAAACACTCTAGTTAAATGCTGCCTTGTAGCAGCAGTTGGCTTCATTTTTTTTTTCATTTATTCAATATAAGATTGAGTTCTGGTGACACAGGTTGAGAAAGGCACTGTTCATATGCTATAGGAACCAGGAAATGTGCATACCAACACCATCTATGGCTTCAGAAAGCTTCACAGTAGGTTACACAAGTGGAGACTGGACAATCAGTACTGAGCTAAGTTCCTTAATGGACATGATGAGGGTAAAGGAGAGAGAGAGAGAGAGAGAGAGAGAGAGAGAGAGAGAGAGAGAGACTGCAAGAAGATATAACCTGGTTGAAAATGAAACCTGTCCAGGAAAATCATACAGAATGAGAAGAGACAAGCAACCTGGAACCCTAAAGGGCAAAGCCATGAATACTTTGTAGAGTATGAGCAGAGATCACCAAAGGTGACCTGAAGGGGTGGTCAGAAAGATGACAAGCAACAAAATACGAAGGAAATACTGGAAATTTGTGAAGGAAGAGAGCTTCACAAATAATAATGTGGCTGACAGTCGTGAATGACAGGGGAGGCCAGCCTTGCTAAAGACTGGGGAGAGTCTATTAGGTTTGACTTCAGGAGGTTACTGATGATCCTGTTAGAGTAGCTTCAGTTGAGTGGAAGGACAGAAGCCAGACTGCCAAGGAATGAAGAATGAATAAATGCTATCGAAGAAGAGACAGCATGTGTGGATTATACCTTCAAGCAATGGGCTATGAAAGAAAAGGGAAAATCAAAAGTGACAGTACAATAGAGGGGGTTGCTTTTTAAGATGGGACGTCTGAGACTGTTTATCGACCCTAAGAAAATGCCCAGTGTCTAAGCAGAGAAGTTGAAAATAGAGCTAGAAGAGGAGAAACTTGAGAAATGTCTTGGGAAATAGAGGAGAGAGAGAAGGCTGGGAGCCTAGAGAAATGAGAAGTACTTTATATGTGTAGGAGAGCCGGGGCTGTCAGGAGTCAGACATGCAAGGACCCACACAGAGGGTGCAGTGGGAAAGCCTGGAAACGCTGGCATCCCGTGGATGCAGACCCATCCATCCCCCAGAACAGCTCCTGGACAGAGAAGAGGCCAGCAGGAAGAAAGGCATTTGTGTGAAGCCCACCGTGCATGATGTATCACTTGAGTTGGATACCGTGTGGAGCACAAGGACTTATGCTCAATTCTTATGGGAGGAAAATCTCAAGACAGGAAGCAGGAACAAAAGTAAAGCATCTTTATGACCTACAAATACCCTTACTCATTCCTGCACTGATGAACATATATAAGGATTAGAAGCCGGGATCTGCATGTGAGAAAGAACTTGTGGTATCTGTCATTCTAAGTCTGGGCTATAGCCCTTAAAACAATAATCTAGAGATCCATCCATTTCCTTTCAGATTTGAGCATTTCAGTTTTGTCACACATGAATAATTCTACCGTTTATCTGTATCACATTTTCCACATCCAATCAGCTGCTGATGGAAGTTCCATATTATTGTGACCAGAGCAAGAATGAGATGGATGTACACATAACTCTGCAGTACATATATCCAAGAGTGGGACAGCTGATTCATGTGGCAGTTCTAATCTTAGTCTTTTGGGAAGTCCACAATGACTTCCATAATGACTGCAACATTTTACACACACACACACACACACACACACACACACACACACACACACACACAAAGCCAAAAATGGTTGCTCTCCCTATGTCCTTGCCCAGCATTCTTTGTGATTTGAATGCTTCATGGTAATCTTTCTGACCAATGTAAGCTGACATCTTAAAAGCAGTCTTATTCGAAGTATTTATTGGCTATTTGTGATTTTTTCTTTCAGGAAGCATCAGAGGCAGGTCTGGCAAAATGAGATATGAAAAGGCCATCAATAAACATGGTACTTACTATGCCAGTGCTTCTCAACCTTCCCAACACTGTGACGCTTTAACACAGGTGACCCCCAACCATAAAATTATGTCATTGCTACTTCATAACTGAAATTTTGCTGTCATTATGAATTGTAATGTAAATATCTATGTTTTCCAATGGTGTTAGAAGACCTCCATGAAAAGGTCATTCATCCACTCAAGGGAGTCACAGCCCACAGACTGAGTACTGCTGTCCTACACTTACTTTTAAAATTGTCCCTGAAAAGTAAAACACTGTCCTTTAAGACAGTCGTATGGGAGTCAGAGAACTAAGGCTAAGAGAAGCTTTGGGCTGAACAGTACAGGACATAGCTGCACATGACCTCAGTTCTGGGGGAGGGAGAGATGGCTCAGTGACCAAGAGCACTTGCTGCTCTCACAGAGGAACCGGGATCTGCTCCCACCACCCACAACTATCAGTAACTCCATTTCCAGGGGATCTTACACCCTCTTCTGGCCTCCTACTGTACTAGGTATCCACTTGTGCATATACATATATGGAAATAAATACCCATACACATGAATACAAATAAAAACTTAATGACCAAACTTTGATGGCCAATCCCTCCATATCCCAGGATGTTCTAGTCCCCACACATTCCACAGTTAGTTTTGAGACCTACAAGTGATGGACAAGAAAGAATTGGGTTGGCTCGAGGCCACTCAGAGAACGGTTCTGCAGGGACAGACACAAAAATGGAAAAGAATAAATGCTACCCCTGCCCCACTTCTCTGAAATGTGATAGTAATTAAGAAACCAAAGCAACTCTATGCTCCATCTATAATCGACTTCAGTGTAGTTTAATTATGGTCATCAGACCATATATGTTAGGTTATTAGTTTCTGAGCATTGATAATGTTCCCCTGTCATAGCTATGTATTGGTCCTTGTAAACACCATAGGAGTTGATCTGCCGCCTTTAAATTTTTCTTTTAAGTTTTATACTGGCTTTTATGTATCCCAGGCTGTTCTCAGACTTGCTACACAGCTGATAATGAACTTGAGTTGATCCTCCCAAATGCTGGCATTATAGATGTGGGCCACTTGGTCCAGTGTATGAGGTGTGGAGGATCCAATGGGGCTCTGTGAATGTTAGTAAGCAATGTTCCAACCGAGTCACATCCCCAGGCCTAGGACTGACCCATACCTTAAATGGTATGCATAACCTCACCCATTGCCCAACAAAAACTACTGTCCTGCAAGCCTTCTTGTTTTGTTTGTTTGTTTTCTATCTAAACATACCTCCTGCTCCCTTCCCTATTACGGCAGTCATGGATTTTCCATGTCTTCTGAGCTATGGAGTATCACTTGGCCGTCTTTCGTCTTGATCATGCCAGGGTTTTCATCCTTAGACCTTCTGCTGAGTTTTCTACACACTCCCTTTTGGGGATCCATTGGGATCCATCTGCTTCTCGGCTCTTGTTCCCAGATGGCTGTGTGCTGAAGAGAGGAGACATACATACGGACTGCGCAGGTGCGGTTTCCATTTTTAGCTTCCTTCTCTGTGCTGCTCTGCCGTCCTCTTGTGAGGTTCCAGTTTGTCTTCTCATCTGTTCTTAGACAACTCTGACTCTACCCACTCTTTACATTTCTTCCCCAGAGATGACCTCAGTTATACTGATTATCACAGAGCAAATAAGTCTCTTAGGCACACACTTTACCCATTATTTCTCTCCCAACTGTTAAGGATTGACTCGGGTCACGAGGTATCTTTTTAAAAGGTATTTCAAAAGAAGAAAGGATTATACTGTGTGTAGATTACTCAAGAGTCGGGGGAGGTCATTCCCTGGACTGTCCATAAGAAGTGGACAGGGCAGGAAAATAACGATGGCTAAGTGTCAAACAGGCTTCCTCAGAAAGTAATCGTAACTTAATTCTCTGTGGCCCCATGGCCGAGCTCACGCTTCAGGGCTGTGTCATGAAAGACAAAGAATATTGGAACACAGAGTCCTTGCAGTGTGGGGGTCAAGGATACGTCCAGGGCATGGCGGGAAAGGTCATTACTTCTCTGCTGCATCCAGCCTACTGCTTCCTGTTTGTCAGGAGGCTCAGCCTTTGCACCAGCTAGCTAAATCTCTGAAACTCTGAGTTGAGATCTAACTGGCTCTGACTTACTGTGCTTCCTCTCTCCACACTACGATATTTATGCAGGTATACTAGGTTTGTTCTGTTAGGTTATAGTTATTTGGATGTAGGTCAAAAGTTTTTGATCAATGCTATAATTCCCCATCAGGAACCTGGCTCTTGCATTTAAAAGTCACGCCTTTCAACCCTTCTTTTTCCTTCTGTGTTGTTTGTACGTGTGATGTACTTACAAACTACAACTTCACCTTACATGTCTTCTTTCCTGAGCTCATCTCTCTGTGTACTGTTGGAAGGATGAAGATAATGATGTAGATGATGCCAAAGAGAACAACAAAGAGGACAGTGATTAAAATAACCCCTAGGAAAATAGGTCAAAGATACCACCTCGCTACATTTTGTCTGACAGTGTCCCGCTGCCTGGAGGTCACCATTGAACAGACTTTTGGTGCCTGACAAGGCTTTGTACTGGCCCAGTGTACAGGATTTGAAACCAGTGAGTCCTGTCGTTCTCCAGGAGACACACCTAGAGCAGGCTGCTTTTTGCACCCCTTTGGCTGCAATGCAAGTGCCTTGGGGGCTAGTTCAAGACCCTAAGCTAATCTTCCAGGGCCTTAGGAGATGGACTCAGTGCATTCCAGGCTTTGGTGGCCCCTTGCTGCATATCTGTAAGTAACAAGTCCACTTCAGCTAACTTGGATGTAAGAGTGTTTTGTCTCCCGAGATAAAGATAAGTTGATAGGCAGTGACGGTGAGCCTTCTACACATTCTTCACTGTCTTTTTCCAAATGTCAGAAGCTGGAATTACATGTTATGACCCTCTGTTGTATCGATCTAACCACGGGCAGGAAAATAAAGATGAGCACTTAGAAAGCATGCCGTGGAAAAGATTCTTGCAATAAGATCTCCTATTTTCCATCTACTAAAGGTGAAATTGCTGAACTCAAAAGTCATATCATGTTCGATTGCCTGCAGGTTCAGCTTGGTGCTAGATGCCCAGGAAACGCTCAATGAAATCATACTACTGAAGTGAACAAAAACTTCTAAATCTTCTGGACTGGCAGGGGCTGGAGCTAACTCACAATCAGAAGGCATCTGCATGCCACACACACTTTAATCAGAGCAACTTCCCTCCAGCTCCCTCATCTACTTCAGACTGCAGAGTTCTGAATTAGTCAGGGGATCGAACAGTTGCTGCCCCTGTGGGCAGCACATGGCCAGTGCCACAGAAGCACTTCCCTTCCCCACTACTGACACAGCATTTTGTAACAATAAATATTGTTAAAAACACAGAACTCCATCGACACCACCCAAGCTGCCAAGGCCTTGATTGGTGAGTGTTAATGCTGGGCCCCTGACTCCCTCACCATTAATTATACATCAATGACATATTTGCCCATGACAGAGAGTGAGGGGAAGTGCATCTTAATGACCTTGGCATTCTTGGGCCTGGGGACTGGGAACCTGTGTAGAGACAATTATGAATACTAAAACTGCATTGAGCTTGTCTAGAATGACAGAGAAACTGAGATTTCTGCTCCAAGGGAAGGAAATTGCTGATGCTGTATATTTGCCATACTTAGAGAGAGAGTCAGAGGAAGGGTGTCACAGCTGTCTGAAACAGTAAGAATTTTGTGTTTATTAGTATAATATCACCATCACTACCATCATCATCTTCATGACTTTTAAAACATGGTATATGTTGTGGATATCGCTCTGTGTAAATAAAGTTCTGATTGGCCAGTGGCCAGGCAGGAAGTATAGGCGGGACAAGAGAGAAGAGAATCCTGGGAAGTAGAAGGCTGGGGAGACACCACCAGCCGCCACCATGAGAAGCAACATGTAAAGACACTGGTAAGCCACAAGCCATGTGGCAAAGTATAGACTAACAGAAATGGGTTAATTTAAGATAGAAGAAGCAGATAACAAGAAGCCTGCCATGGCCATACAGTTTCTAAACAATGTAAGTTTCTATGTGCTTTCTTGGTTGGGTCTGAGCGACTGTGGGACTGGCGGGTAAGAGAGATTTGTCCTGACTGGGCCAGGCAGGAAAACTCTAACTACAGGTATATGCTTGTACAATACCTTAATTAAAACACTCTTTATTAAGGCAGTAATATTTGTTTGTTATGCACAGTTTCTAAAGTCCAATATCATGCACATTGCAAACATTCCACAAACATTTAGTGAATGAATGAATGAATGAATGAATGAATGAATGAGCTAAAGAAAGAACTAGCAGAATATCTTAGGGACTTGCTAAAAATCACCCAGCTAGTAAAAGACAGCATCAGAAGTCAGTGGCAGAGTTTGTGCTGCAGGACCATATTCTGTGTCCTGTACTCACCTGTGAGCTTCTGGACATAGTGTGTATGAATGTAACCCATAGTTGGACTTTCTTTATTTTAGGACCACCAGCCCCCAAATAATGACATCGAGATTTATTATTAATTATTAAAGCTTGGCCTTTAACTTGGACTTGTTTCCAACTAGCTCTTATACCTTAAATTAACCTGTTTCTGTTCATCTATATTCTGTGGCTTTTTACCTCTCCTCCATTCTGTATGTCCAACATCCTTTGTGTCTCTCTAGCATCTCTTGCCATGCCAGATTCTAACCCCTGAGTTCCTCTCTCTCTGTCTGTGGTGGTATTGTGTTCCCCAATATATCGTGTACCCTAATGAATTTATCTGGGGTCAGAGAACAGAATAGCCACTAGACAGACATAGAGGCCAGAAAATGTTGACACACACACCTTTAATCTTAGCATTCCAGAGGCAGAGATCCATCTGGATCTCTATGAGTTCAAAGTCACACTGGAAACAGCCAGGCATGGTGACTCACACCTTTAATACCAGGAAGTGATGGCAGGAAGGTATATAAGGCATGAGGACCAGGAACTAGAGCTTGTTAAGCTTTTAGGCTTTTGAGCATCAGTTCAGCTAAGATTCATTCTGGATGAGGACTCAGAGGCTTCCAGTCTGAGGAAATAGGATCAGCTGAGGAATTGATGAAGTGAGAAAGCTGTGGCTTGTTCTGCTTCTCTGATCTTCCAGCATTCACCCCAATACCTGGTCTGAGTTTGTTTTTATTAATAAGACCATTTAAGATTCATGCTACATCTGTCCCCAGAAGTCCTGCCTTTTCTCTTCTGCCTAGCTATTGGCCATTCAGCTCTTCATTAAACCAATCAGGAGCCTTAGGCTGGCAAGGTAAAACAGCCACGCATCTTTACACAGTTTGCTCAAATAGCCTGCAACAGCGACCATGAAGAATGCTCTTGTCACGGTACCTGTTATTATGTGACTTTTCTGGAAAGATGTGAACAAATGTCTATTCATCACAGATAGAGGGCCAACAATAAACCATATAAACAATGCCACCAAAGTGCAGCTTGGTGAGCCAGTGACTTTATTGCGCTGACCTACTGGTTATGAGAGGTTACTTCTAGGAGAATGAATGAGTCAGCATTGTCACTGAGAAGCCTGCCCCAGCATGAGCGACAGACAGCTCAAGGTTCACAACGTTCTATCTCTTTAGCTTCCTGCATAACTTGCAGACAGATTAGCTTGTCAGAGTCTTCTCTCCCAGGCAAGTGTTGCTGCATATGTAACCTGGAAGAGGGGCCTTGTGAATCTTGTAAATTTTAAGAACTTGCTAAGACTTGAAAGGTAGGGAAAGGGTTGTTTTACTTTTGGGGATTTTTTGTTGTTGTTGTTTTTAACTTCCTGTGTCTTGTAAATTACCTGTTGAAGTCCGAAGGAGCCTCCCTCTAAGAGGGAATGTTTCAATTCATTATAAATATCTACACGACACTGTTGTTAAGAATATGCATGTTGCAATACCTGTTCAATGACTACCCTCATCGTAGTCAGTGGTGCATTCTCTACCATCGTGTGCACAAAGTACTCAACCCTGTTGACTTCCATAAAGAGAGGAAGACCCTGATCTTTGCAATGGATTGGTGATTTCTTGCTGGCTGTGGCAGATGGGGCCCTGTCTCTTTCAGATGACCATTTATCACAGAGCCATGTTACCTTCCAAAGTCTCAGACGGCACCAAAGCCATGAAACTTTCTACCAGGGTGCTGGGGACCTGAGCACAGGTCCTCATTCCTGTGTGATACATATTTCACCTAATAAGCCGTCTCTCCAGTCTCCATTTCTATTTTCCTCTAAGGGTTTAGTGCTAAATGATGAGGACATTTCTCAGACTGTTCAAATGACAGGTGATCAATATAGAAGGGACAGCTCAGACTAGAGAGACCAGACATGATAACCAAGCTGGAAGAAAGAATTCACCAGCCCTTTTGTAAGCCCTGACTTCCAACTCTTTGACATCTCTCCTCTCTAAATGGGCCTGATTTCACGGAGACTGTCCCAAACCTGTTTTGTCATACTCAGGCAAAAGATGGACTTTAACTGTTACTTCAAAACTCAAAAGATCTATGTCATGGATGCTATTGTGTGCTGATTTATTGGTTGATGCATAGAGTCCATTTCTCATAATCTGTTGTCTGTGGATAAATATAAAGAAATTACTATGTCTTGAAGCCATAAATAAAAAATGATCAAGAAGGGCAAGAATGTCCCATAGACGAAGCTGTGGGAGGAAGCTTCATGGCATTGAGGAAGATTTATATTCTCCCCTACCTTGTTAAAAACAAAGAGATCTATAAAATAAGATCTAAGAAATAGCATTACAGAGTGAATTCTTGATCATCTGATGTACAGATACATAGCTTTGCTTTTCCCCCTCAAACTTCTCACTTTGCTTCTGTCTCCTTTTTAATATTTACTTGTTGTATGTGCATGTATAGGTAGGTATGTGAGTATATGTGTATGCACCACATGTGTGCAGGAGCCAGCAGAGGTCAAAATAGGAATTGGATCCCTGGAACTGGAGTTACAGAAGGTTGTGAGTAACCATGTGGTTGCTGAAATCCAAACCCAGGTCCTCCACCAGAGCAGCCAGTGCTCTGAACTGCTGAGCCATCTCTCCAGGCCCTTTAGTCCTGTCTCAATGAAGGACATTTATAACTTTATAACTTATTACTGGATAGGAGTCTTGTTACAATAAGCAAGATAAAATCTGAGACCCACATTCTCCTCCTTGTAAGCATTTTTAACTGACCATTTAACTTAGCAAAAGAGAGAGAAAGAGAGAGAGAGAGAGAGAGAGAGAGAGAGAGAGAGAGAGAGAGAGAAAGAGAGACTGCCACCGGTTCTGTTACAATTTGACATATGCCTTCCTAAAACAATCATCACACTATGAAAAAATATACAACAAAATTTACAGGGCTTGAGGGAAAAATGAGGGGAGGGACATGACATTTGAAATGATGTGAGTGACATATCAACAAGAGATAAGGACCAAATTTTTTAAAAAATGGGCAATGGGTTTACACATGATAAATTACAACAAAATGTATGTTTGCTGCAGTAACCCGAACTCTGTACCTTGAGAAAGACCTGAGTTTGCCTGTGACCTTGAGCACTGGAAAGATTGCTTAGCCTGGGGACTGTCTGAAATCAGACTGAAGGCTGAAAAACCAGACGTGGGTGGACATGGTGAGCTGAGGGAGCCACTTGATATTTTCTCAGCAACTCAATATAGCAGAGTGTGGCCTCGGCAATCGTTTCCTCCCCAATCACACACATAAGCTAATTCAAAAGACACCACATCATGCTCAAATTGTCCCCTAAGATTTCAATCTTATTGGAACAAATTGGTATTTTCTGAACAATCCTTGTAGCCAAACTGACTATGTGCAGGATTTGTAGGTCCTTATCTCTGCTCACGTTCACCCTCTATCCCATTTGCATAATAAATTTCCTCTAGCCTTTTGTTAAAATCTCTCAGAGGAAGCAGGTGAAAGTCTCCGGTGATAAATGAGGCAGGATTGTAAAGGACAGAGAGACCGCAGTTTGCTCAGGGCTCTATCAAACTGTTTCTTACTGAGTCATCGTTGAGCCTGACATTAAGGAACAGTAGAGTTGGAAGAGAAGACTAGAGACAAGCAAACAGTGAGATGATGTGCCCCAGAGAATAACCTAAGTCCAGGCTCTCTGTCTCCAGAAAGGAGTTCTGATAGGGGCCAAGGCACCAAGAAGCAGGAGTGTTGATGTATCTTAGAAGTTATAAGTTGTTTTAGCTAATAAGTAGTGTGTGTGCTATCACCTCTGAATTCATCTAACCCTTCCATGTAAGCCTCTAGATATCTAAAAGAATATTTGGGGGCATGAGTAAGAACATAGCAACCTCACCCTATGTTTAACCGACCAATCTGTTTTGCAAAGCCACTTGACTGGGAGAGAAAGAAGCTGAAGACCACAGTTTCACAAATCTGGCCATTTTATTGAGAGCATCTTTGGCAGGAACAGCCATTGTAGAGGTTTTATACGCTGCTTGCCAGCTGTTTCTGGCCCTGCCGGTGTTTCTCAATGATGGCTGTTTGGGGCTGTGCAATTCATTATTGTGCAGGACTGTCCTGGGCATTGCAAGATGATTAGCATCCCTGCCTGACTCTTAGCAAATGCTGAAAGGGTACCCCCAGTCACTGCACACAGGCCAAGTGCCTCCAAGAGGCCCAAACACTTCTGGCCAAGACAGAGACACCTCTGGATTAGAGCCACTGCCATCTTGCCTCATGCTCCCCCTTGCAGTCTTGGCTTGTGCACTATTTCAGGGAAACGCTCAAGTATGTTCAGTCATTTGCCAGGGAGAAAACACATGTGCTTAGGTAGAAAATATTCAAGGAGGGAAGGGGGAAAAAAAACACGAAAGATTGCTATATCTTCACTACATTCTCTCTCTCTGTCTCTGTCTCCATCTCCATGTCTCTCTCTCTGTCTTTCTGTCTCTCTCTGTCTCTCTGACTCTGTCTCTGTCTTTCTGTCTCTGTCTCTCTCTGTCTCTCTCTGTGTGTCTCTCTGTGTCTCTCTCTCTGTCTCTCTCTCTCTCTCTCTCTCTCTCTCTCTCTCTCTCTCTCTCTCTCTCTCTCTGAGACAGGGGAGTATGTAGCTTTGACTTACCTGGATCACTCTGTAGACCAGGCTGGCCTGGAACACACAGAGCTCTCCATGCCTCCGCCTCCCAAGTGCTGGGATTCTAGGTGTGTACCAGCACGCCCACTTCATATTGCCTAGTTCTGAGTGTACATAACACTTGAGTGTTTTCAGAATAACTCCCACAAAACTGGACAGTAAAAGCTTACAGTTTTTTTTATCAGAGGTAGTTATGAGAGCTGGGGAGATAGCTCATTTTTGATAGAGTACTTGCCCTGTAAACATGAGGACCTGAGTTCAAACCCAGACCCCACACAAAAATGCCAAGGTTGGTGTCAGCACTGTCTTCTCTGGGGATGGAGGGAAAGACAGAACCCTGGGGCATACTGGTCAGCTAGCCTAGTCTACCTGGGGAGTTCTAGGCTAGTAAGAGCCTCAAAAAGCAAGGTAGACCCCACCCAAAGACAACACCTGAGTTTATCCATCAGTCTACTCACGCATAACACATATGGTGTGTCCAAACACACAGGTGCACATACAAGTGCACATATATGCATAAAGGAAGCAATCATGAGGCTTCAAGAATCAGTCCTATAAACTTGGTCTTGATAATGAAACTGACTCAGACATGTTGGTTAGGCTGCCAATCTGAGATTTGAATCTGAGGGTCTGCACTTCAGATCCTCATTCCTTTGTTTACTCTCAGTACTCTTTCTTGCTGCTGGACAGAGGACCAGCTTTTCCTTCCTGCTGGCTGACTTCCTTCCTCCAGATTCTGCAGTAATGCCAGTCTCCTCATGCTGTTCATCAGTTATGCTCAGCACTCTGCATTCAGAGCATGTGGTGGTATTATAGTTCCAGCCTATCTCTGGTTCTTGAAGGCTGCATGACCAGCTCTGGCATGTGAGCATTTGAGGGCTAATGCCTGAACTCAGCAGCAGGCATTTGACCACCAAGAAGCTCTGGCACAAATCTAATGCTCATGTGATTAGGAAAAACATTGTGTGGCAAGAAAAAGCCTTCGCTGTAATAAGCCTCTGTAGTGGGTAGCCACTCCAGCTTTGACCTGGAAGTTCCAACCCCCATTGAGGCTTTGGTAATGGTCATACCTACAAGGCAGGGCTGAAAGAAGATGTTGAAGACCCAAGTTCCAGATGCCGGGGCTCTCTTGGTTGGGCATCGAAGTCATTCTGTATAGAGTTTATCTTCACCTTGGCAAAAATAGCCATTTGGGCAAGAAACTGTTCTTGCCTAGACTGCTTGTGACTGAACATACAGGACCCGTAGAAAGGTGACCACTGAACTTTGCTTGACAAAATGGTCCTTCAGGTTCCTGCTTTGCAGAGGAAACTGCCAGCCATTCTATAGGACACAGAGAGGAATGACTGAGAGACTAGCCCTGTGGGCTGAGGACAGATGCCCCAACTTTACAAAGGAATATTGGATAACTGTCCAGGCTGCCAGCTGTCTCTGTCTATTGCCACAAGACTCCCGAAAGTTGCTTGCATCCATCTTCCATTTCTCAGGTACCATTATATTCCTTCTCAGGTCTTTGATGAGACTGAAGACTAGCAGTTATAGTTACAACTTAGTATATGTATATTATATCTTAGATAGAACATATTAAGTATTAGACTCAGGTTCTTTAGGATAGGACACCTTTTGGAATGATCTTTGTAACATGCCACCTACCCACGCTCTAGACTTCCCTGGATTTTAGTATGTGTTTCTTGCTTGATATTGTTTGCATTGATTGTAGTTCCATCTTATCTAGGTCATTATCCCTCATTACTCCTGGACAATATTTGATAACCATCCCTTTGTATATAGTCTTGTATTAGGTTAGAACCTTCTTATTTAGACAAAAGGGGGAGATGTAATGGGTAGCCATTCCAGCTTTGACCTAAAAGTTCCAACCCCTATTGAGGCTTCGGTAATGGTCACACCTACAAGGCGGGGCTGAGAGAGGACATTGAAGACCCAAGTTCTGGATGCCGGGGCTCTCTTGGTGCCCGGACCCTAGACACTGGAGGTAGATGGAACAGAGTTCTCCAGATAACACTGCTGGACTATGCCATACCTTTGCCAGAACCTACAACCTACCTATCCCTTCATTTGTAAGTTACCCCACAAAATAAACCTCCCTTTTAAGTATGTGGAGTGGCCTTAATAATTTCACCAATAAGCCTGTAAGATCTAGGTGTAATTTGTCACTAGAAACTGAGGTTCCTATCCTAACAGGGTCCTCCCAGCATTCCTAGGAGGTGCCCCTGAGTCAGTTCTCACACATTGGTTATAGTGAGAGAATTCCTCGGATATATCTCCTCTCTCTCTCTCTCTCTCTCTCTCTCTCTCTCTCTCTCTCTCACACACACACACACACACACACACACATGCATGCATACACATACACTCAAACATGCACACACACAAACATACACACACACATACACATATACGTACACATGCACACATGCATACACACAGCAGCAGCAGCAGCAGCAATGGCACAGGCCCCTGGGTTCTTTCCAGCTAATGCCGCTTCTTCACATAATCCATCTTACAGGGCAGAATGAGCTCCAACACATTCAGTTCTTCCCTTTTGTTGCAACTCTGCAAGATTCAGGATGACAAGGAAGGTGCCTCCTTGAATCTGTCCACCACAGAAAATAGTAAATATAAAATGAGTATTTGCTAAGTAATTGACCTTCATGTTCCAGTACCATTTAGAAAAGGGAGGGGGGGAATACATCTGTAAAATAATGTTTGCTCCAGAAATGCTGGAGTAAACATGGGAAAAACACACCAGCCTGGAAGGGAGTATTTGTGGAATATCATACATCTGAAAAAGTGTCAAAAGCTAAAGGGATTATAATCATACAATCAATTACCACCATACTATACTATTTGCATTATAACCCAGAATACTACATCACACTCCTCAAGTTATACTTTAGCAAATATGAAATGAAAGACATTTTTATCTCATTCTGGGTCTATGGTCAACAAAATATTAAGCTCCTAGTTCATTTCTGATGAATCCCAGATAAGTCCACAGGGAACCCACTCAGTAATCCAATAACTCACTTCACCTTCACCCTACAGCCGTCTCAGACACCTGTTGCCAGCACGGTAAAATATGATATTGATCTTGCCCTATGTTCAATCTCCATGAATCTTTGGGGATCATTTGCTGACTGATGGATTAGCCCAAGTGTGATCACCACTCTGGAAGTAAACTGTCAAGTGTTTGCACCACCTTAGATGCTATCCTAAGAACCCAAAGAAACTGGTTCTCCCTGATAGGTGTGTTGTATGGACACATTAATGATGCTCAGAGTGACACTGGAAAAGCAGAGATTATTGACATAACATGCTATGGTTTTTGTCCTCTGGGATGGGATCATCTTGTCTGCTATGGCTTGGATGTGGGTTGGCCACTACAGGCCCATCTGTTCCACAGCTTGATCCACAGTTTGACGGTGGGGTAGTGGGGTCTTTAAGATGCAGAGATACCAGGAAGCCCTTAAGTCATTTGGGTCACTGAAAAGATTACAGGAGCTCCTGTGGGGCCCTTGAGATTTCATAGAGATGAACCCCTCTTACACACACACACACACACACACACACACACACACACACACACAAGCTTAAGACATTAATTGTAACACATGTTTATACTCATTTCCATGGAACAGTGATGGATGCAGTGGTTGAGATCATGGGCTAACATGGTATCCGCTTGTCTTCAAATCCCAACCTGCCAGTTCTTCGCTGAACAAGTTACTCTCTCTGCGTTGCTTTCGTCATCTGTGAACCTTGTATACAGTTGCGGAATATCTTTACACTATGTGAAGATGTGTCACTGTGATTGGTTTAATGAAGAGCTTGACTGGCCCATAGCTAGACAGGAAGAGGTCAGGAGGGACTTCTGGTGACAGAGAGGTCTCAGAGAAGAAGAAAGGCAGAGTCTCCAGCTGGACGCAGAGGAAGCAGAACATGCAAGAGGAAAGGTAAAATCCACTAGCCACATGGCGGCACATAGATTAATACAAATGGGTTAATTTAAGTCATAAGAGATAGTGAGACAAGCTGAAGTTATAGGCTGAGCTTTCATAATTAATAATAAGTTTCCATGTCATTTTTTGTGGGTTTGTTGTTGCTGTTGTTTTGTTTTTTTGTTTTTTGTTTTTTGTTTTGTGAGCTGGAAGCCCAAAGGAGAATCTGACTACTTATGGTGTCCAACCAACATGGAGGCTTGAAAACATAGGGCATGAGAAAGCTAAGAAAAGTGCTGAACAAAGAGCCAGATGTGGCTTTCTAGTCCTCGATATACAGAGACATGGCTACTGGCTGCTGCCTGTGGGCTGGAGCCAACACCAGCACCATGTGCTAGGCTGAGCTGCATTGCAGATGTTGTAGAAGTTTAAGATTTGTCTCGGGGTTGAGGATTTAGCTTAGTGGTAGAGCAATTGCCTAGCAAGCACAAGGCCCTGGGTTCGGTCCTCAGCTCTGGAAAAAAAAAAAAAAAAAAAAAAAAGATTTGTCTCATGTGGTCAGAGAACACTGCAGGTACTCAGTAAAGACAGATTCACATAGAAAAAAACTAAATAGGTTACAATGTGTTTAAAAATATGTATGTAGACTTTTAAAAAATTAAAAAAATGGGTATAGACAATTTGGAAAAAATAAATCATTTATAAATAATAAGATAACATCTTTAAAGAGAAAGTAAAATAATATAAGAAGGATAAGCCACATAAAAATGGAAAATACACAGAGTCTGATCCTATATGGTGTATTATTAACTTTGGATTTTTTTATTGCTGATGAGTGAATGACAGCTGCTGAGAGACATGGATTGTAACAGGGACTGCTGAATTAGACCAGCCTAGATACTTTAGAAATGCCTTAACTTTAAAATGGAAGTCAGAAAATGTATTGCTTTGGGGAAGAGGTTATGCTTTTGTTTCCACAGTAAACAAAGGCTGTGGATTCCTTCAAGGTTTATATTAAGATCAGACTTGACTAGTGTGGATTCCTTCAAGATTTATATTAAGATCAGACTTGACTAGTGTGGATTCCTTCAAGGTTTATATTAAGATCAGACTTGACTAGCGAAGATCCCATGAAAATCCTAAATACAGACATAAAGAAACAAACCTATAAAAACTACAAGACAGGTGATGTATATTTTACATTGTCAAAAAAAAAATATCATCTTTAACAGACGTTTGTACACTGCACATTCCATACTTGTGTTAATACAGATATTTATGTTACCTTTGAAAGTTTGTGTCTTTTCAGAGCAGGGGATCAGACACCATTGAAAATGGGTGGCCCAGGTGGTCCAGCCTCTCAGAGTGCCTCTGTTGCAGTTTCCTCAGAGTTCTACATACAGAAAATCTTCAAGGCTTATGGCTGAGATGGTCCAATCCTACAGACTATTCTAGCCAGGACTGCAAGTAAGCTTTGCACTTTCCCATTGCACAGATACTGAACAACAAATGCTATACTATGGTGATATTTTATTTGTACTTAAATTTGATTTTATTTGTATATTAATAAAATTTCCTTGGGGTCAGAGCAAGCCATAGCAGAAGCTGGGTGGTGGTGGTGCACACCTTTAATCCCAGCACTTGGGAGGCAGAGCTAGGCAGGATCTCTGTATGTTTAAGGATACATTCAGCATGGCGACACACGCCTTTAATCTCAATACCAACCATAGAAGACCTGGAGGTCTGTACAGACAGGCAGTGATGAGGAGGTCATGTGGCTGGGTTTATAACCAATGAGAAGGAAGAACAGAAAGTCTATGTAAAAGACAAGACACAGGAAGTAGGTCTCTTGTGGAGAGGAAAGACAGAGCAGCAGTGAAGAGTAAGGTTTTCAGCTCTCAGCTATTGCTCTGACCTCTTGGCTTTTAACTCTGCAATTGGCTCTGTGTTTCTTATTTAACAAGACAGTTACATCTACATTATACCTTGTTTTCCCAGGACTTAACTGTTACCTCAATTTCCTCAGGTTCCCTAATGATGCCATCACCCCCCAAACAACAGGAAGCAGACTAGAGTACACAATGCCCACATTCCCAAGAGGTGAGATGGATGGCTTTTGGTATTTTAATGGGTTATAGATGTTTGTCATCATTTAGGGGGTTTGGTTACAAGTTACTATTGGTCATGATCAGGAAAAAAGCTAAACAAAGGAGTTAGATTCAAGGATCTCTTTTTGAAGGAAAAAGGGGAGATATAATATAAAAATGATGAGACAAAAAGATGAATTGTTGAGTCCACTTTTAAACAACCATGAGTCTCAAGTATGGATTTTGTATATTGATACAAACTTAAGGTTATTTTTGCTGTAATATATATATTTCTACCATTGTTTAAGGTATTATACCTATGCAGCCCATTTTAAAATGTAAGGCAAAGTTCTAGTACTTAAAGGCTATTATTACAAACTATTTAAGAGAATTAAAAAATGTAGGTTAATAGTTCATCATCTATAACAAACTTATAGTCATGTTAAGTATGTTTTCAAGGTCATATAGAGATATATTTTAGAAAGGTAATCTTCAAACACTCCAAAGACCTATAGAATATGGCATTTAAAATGTTATAATAACATAAGGCTTTTCTTGACAGTGAGACATGTCTACTCCTGGCAGCACCAATCTACTTCAGAGAAAGTGATGGGCATCTAAGAACCTCCATATGGGTTTGCTTTCTTTGTGACAAAAGCTAGCCATTTTGGCAAGAAACTTCCCTGGTCTCAACTGCTGACAGTATGCTATCCAATTTGATCGAGTAGGACACAAAAGAAAGTGACTGCCATACTTTACCAAGACAAAGAAGGACAGTCCTTCAAGAATTCCTGCCTCACAGAAAATTCAGTCAGGTATCCTAAGCCTGTAGGCTGAAAATGGATGCCTCAACATCACCCGTGATCAAGACAGCCAAGCTGCCAGCATAGACGGCTGTTTTAGTTTGCTTTCTATTGCTAAGATGAAAACCACAACAAAAGCAACTTGAGGAGGGAAAGGTGTGTTTCATCATACAGCTTACACTCCATCATCCAGAGAAGCCAGGAAAGGAACTCAAGGGAGGAACCTGGAGGTTGCAACTCAAACATCAGTCATGGAGGCATACTGCCTCCTAACTTGTTCCTCATGGCTTGCCCAGCCTGATTTCTTACATCAACCAGGGCCACATACCCAGGGTGGCACTGCCCATAGAGATCTGGATCCTCCTACAACAATCATTAAGTAAGAAAATGCCCCTATGGACTTAGGTCCGGCCAGTCTGATGGAAGCATTTTCTCAGTTGAGGTTCCTCTTCCCAGATAACTCCAGCTTGTGTCAAATTGAAAAAAAAAAACAAAACAAAAACCAACCAGGACAGATAAAGGAGATGATCTCCAGGTTTCACCCCTTACTGAGGAGCTACTGGTAGGGAATCATTGCTAAGAGCAGAGAATCATTCTTTCTGGAAGATGTGGCCACTAATAGGTTTCTGCAAGCTCTGGTGGGTGGCCCCCACACTCATCACTAACTGCAACCAGTGAATTATCAGGAGAAAAAGACAGGAAGTTGGGAGGGGACACATTTGGGGAGGACATGGAACAAGTTGGGGGAAGAAACAGCAGGTCGATACGATCATATTTTGTTGTGTACATGTATGAAATTCTCAAAAATAAAGAGAAGCATAAAAATCAAGACCATGTGAGAAAAGGAAGCAAAGACAAAGTTTAACTCTCCAGTGGGAACACCCACTCTGCCATGTAGACAGGAAGACATCAGTTTAGTGATACAGAAAAGAAAAATTCTGCAGTGGGTCTGAAGTTAGAGGTGACAGAGAGCAAAGACACTTATCATATCCCCAGTGGCAGCCCCACTTTCTCAATGGAATGGCTGTGTTTTGCATGTAGGCCACATCTCACTCCATTTTTTATAAGCAGGCCTGACTTTGTGGTAAATTAGTGAAAACTGATTATAATCAACTGTATTACAAAGGAGATTTTTTTGCCAGAAAAGCTATTTTTACAGTTCAGTGCTTGCTAACTGTAATGCTTTTAAATCTAATTGAAAGCAATAAGCCTCTAAGAAAAGAATTACTTATGTGTTAATAGAAGCTTAAAGGCTTCTAGATGCAAGACCCCACTTTCCTCTGAATTGGCCTTTGAAGACCAAGCTGCAACTCTGGACTCTCATTTTCATGACTGAAAAGCATCATAGTTTGGTCACCAAAAATACTAAGTTAAGTCATGGGGTTATGGGGATGTTTTTGCCTACATGTGCAAGGCTCTGGTCCCCAGCAACACATACACACACAATGATTTATTGTGAATTGTTTTCCCTCAGGAAGCAGCTAGAATACTCACCATGGGTAACTAAGCTTATAGATGACAGTGTTGAAGGAGAAATGACATTCTGAAGTGTCTGTATCCCTCAACCTGAGAGGGCAGAGACTGAGTGGGTAGAGTCTCAATTTAAGGCCTCAAATGAAAAAAATCCAAACCAAAATCAAGGTTGTCAATTGGCTAGACTTGGAGGCTGGGAGCATGTGAGAAACAGCTTTACCCAGGAAAGAGCACACCAATTGGTCTCCAATACCAGTGAACAACTCTAAAAACATATACACATAAATAATTCTACACAGACTGAGCAGATTGTATTTATATATTTAAGAATATATATGTAACAACAATTGAAGGAAAAGAAACCGTGAATTTGAAAAAGAGTGTGAGGAGTTGGGGGACACATAGTAGGAACTGGAGGAAGAAAATGGAAAGAGGAAATGTAATTATATTATCATTACAAAAAATATTTTAAAAAGGAAAAACGTCTTCAGGTGGATTGAGCATGTAGTTCAATAGCAAAGCACCTGCTTAGCATGTTCAAGACCTTGGGTTCAGTTCCCCTGGCTGCCAAAAATAGTTCATAACAATTATAATAACATATCCTCCTAGCAAATATCCTCCTCTAGAAGATTCCATGCCTGACAGAATAATTTTATTCCTCATTAATCATTACCACAGCCAGGGCTGTCAATATGCCCTGCCCATACTTAGCAAGTTTGGTGGAACTGGACCTTGTCTCTCCCCTCAGGTGTAACTTTGCCTGGACTGCCCTTCCCTCTCAAATGCCGGTTTCCCATTTAGGGCTCAATGGAATTCTAAAGTCTGCATGGAATCAGTGATGTCTGTGCCTATTGCAGTCTCTCTCTGCCTCACATGGCCCCGTGGTTTAATGTCTCTTGAAGAATTTGCCTTTTAAAATGCATCGACTTGAACTCCAAATTAAGCTCTAAGCTACTCCAAAGTGTGGAGTGTCACTTCCCTTATCCTTATAGCCCAGCTCTTCGTCCGATGCCTTCTGCATCATCAATAACCATGGAAACCTCCCTGACTTGCATGCAAATTAACTGAATTCAGGTTTGATGAAGCTTCTTTAGCTTTCTTCAAGGAGAAAAAAAAAACTGGACTATTGAGCAGAATAACGCTTACCAGAGGCAAGGAAAGGTAGAGAGAGGGAGGAAGGTTGACAGATGAATACTATGCTGTAGTTAGGAGAAGAGTTCCGGCATTCCAGTGTCCAGTGAGCTGACTGTGGATAAAGATAACATTCTGTGTATTTCAAAACAGCTGGAAGAGATGACTTGGAATGCTTTCAGCACAAAGATGAAAGTTCAGGGACATAGATATGTTTGTCTAGATTTGAACATTACGTAATATGCACAAATATAAAACATCAAATAGGGGCTGGAAAGGTGACTCAGTTGTTAGGAGCACTTGCGGCCCTCAGAGAGGATCTGAGTTCAACTTCAGCACCAGGGCACCTGACCCCTCTTGTGGGCACCTGCACACCTGTGCATATAACCACACACAAAATTAAAGTACAGTAAATTTCTTCTTAAAATGGGGCTACAGAGATGGCTCAGCAGTTAAGAGCACTGACTAAATGTGTTTTCCAGAGGACCCAGGTTTGATTCCCAGCATGACATGGAGGCTCACACGTCTCTATACCTCCAGTTCCAAGGAATCCGATGTCATCTTCCAGCCTCCACAGATACTGCATACACTTGGTGCACAGACATGCCTGCAGACAATACAAATACACATAAAATAAAAATAAATCCTTTTATAATTTTTTTTAAATCACATAAGTATGTGTAATTGTATGTGTCGATTAAAGCCTAAGTCTTTGATAAGAAAAATTATTTCAAGTTATAGGGAATGATATTTTGACTGAGCATGAGTTTTAGTAAGACTGAGTACTGTAGGTTTTTTGCCTCCAGGCTCCTGGTGAATGATAACATGGCTTCCAGAAACATGTTTCTAGAAGAAAATCAGGCAGCCTCATAGCCAGACAATAGCCAATCAGTCACATGATCCAGCATGGAATTGTTATATAACCCAGAAGACTGCACCGACTTCATTTAAATACAGTGAGTGGGGATGAGGTCAAGGAGCAGAACAGCTTAACCCAATCATTATTCTGAAGTCAGGAAAAATCCTATTCAGAAAGGGAAGAGACCTCCCCCAAACCAAGAGCTGTCTCCAAGTGTGAGGCTATGTTAGCAGATTTTGTTCCACTCCATCATCTGTGATGCTTGTCAAGCAAGTGTTACAGAGAAGCCTTTTCAATTACAATGACTAACAGAATATCTTTGTGAGGTTTAATAAGCAGACCAACTTCTGCAATTTTTTTTTAATACATGCTCAGGAAGCTCACATACTGCCTTTTCAGCATAGGATTCCACACTCTTTCGAGTATATTCCATGTTTCTTTTTAATGATCTCATTAAACAAATCAGATTTCTTGGCAAAGTGGAGCTAAAAAAAATACATTTTGATCTCACACTAAATTTTGATTCATGACATTCAGTAATCAAATACTATAGAACGCACAGTTTTAGAATTGCCAACCTATTGCAATAATAAGAGAAGAGATTCGGGGAAGAGAAAGGTGGCTTATCTTCCTTTACTCTTGGGGAGTTTATGATTCAGTTAGACACACAATCTGAAGCCAGAATACTATAATGAGTGAATGATACATTAAGAACACAGAACTGCAGAACACTAAGATGTTGGTGGAGGAGAAGGGATAGTTAGAGGGCACAGAATGGATTTTGAGTCCCAGAGGTACCTCTTCCATGTCACACATCTTCAGAATAGACACCTAATCTTTCTGTGCTCCCAAGTCCTCTTCTGGAAAATGCTTACCTTGCAAGGATGTTTTAAGGATTTATAGGGAAATGATGTATATGAAAACCAACATAATAAGCTTTAAATCTCTGTATATGTTTATAAGATGCCTTATGTATATAGGCATCTTTTAGGGGGTGGAGGGCTGCTGTATGTTTAGTACCATCCCCAGCATCTCTGGAGATAAAAAGGATAAAAGTCTGCTCCCTTTTCTCCTGGAACTCTGGTGAGGGCTCAGAATGCATTCAGTTGGTGAGTGCCTGCCTAGTGTGCACAAAACCTGGTTCAATCTCCAGCACCACGTAAAAACTTAGTTCTCCAACAGCTATGGAGCCTGGACTAGGCCCTCTGCATAAGCGAGACAGTTGTGTAGCTTGATCTGCTTATGGTGCCCCCTCATTCCTGGTGCATGAGCTGGCTTTTTGGAGCCCACTACCTATGGTGGACACCTTGCACAGCCTTGATGCAGGGGGAGGGACTTGGACCTGCCTCAACTGAATGTACCAGTCTCTGCTGGCTCCCCATGGGAGGCCTTACCATGTCTGGGGAATGGGGGGTGAGGGGGAAGGCTGGAGGAGGGAGGAGGGAAGAGAGGGGGATCTGTGGTTGGTTATGTAAAAGGAATAAAAAGTTTCTTAATTAAAAAAAAAAAAAAAAAAAAAAAAAAACCCTGTTAGGTCTCAAACTTGGCTGAGGTGCCTACTTAAGATATCAAAGCAGACCTGGCCACCAGGTTCTCCCAGCATCCCTCAGTCCCCACCAGTGACAGGGCCCTCCTGGCTGGCATACCCTGCCACCTACCCTAAACTTCTCCAGCCTGAGGGCTAGGCTGCCTTCTCCCAGATTTATAATCTCCCTTCCCTATATAATCAAGTCATTTTACTACACAGGTTCTTTTGACTTTTTTTTTCTACCCTTTGCCTTCCTGGCCTCTTGGTCCGGCTCTCCCCTCCCCTCTCTCCTCACATGGCCCTGCTCAGTCTGGTCATGTTCACTCTGGACTCTCCCAGATGTCCCTGCCTCTGGCTATGCTCTCTTTTATCTACAATAAGCCTTCTCCTCCATCACACCTAGGGGTGGTCATGCCCTTTCCTTTTCTTTTTTTTTTTTTCATTCAAAAACCAGGTGTGGTGGTGCAGGGCTATCATCCCACCACTCTGGAGGAAGGGAAGGAGGATGCATGAGTGCAAAGCTAATTTAGGCTACCTGAGACCCCATCTCAGAAAAGCAGGAAAAAAATAAATCAACGAGTAGATTCCTACAGGTTCTCTGAGGACCAGGACAGATGGAGCAGCAAGAGGAACTTGAGGGAGGAGAGACGAAGCTGAGCTTCCTCATCAGGTAAGCTATGGGAGCCTGGAAAGAGTCGGGGAGACAGAAGAGATCCTTCACAAAGATGATACTCCCTGGAGGCAGGCAAGCTCACCTTCTATCTGGACAGGCAAAAGTAAACTGCATCTACATCCAGATCCAAGGTTGTTGAGCTCAGCCAACACAAAAGAAAATCAGTGAACATTGCTCAGTGAACTCAGGTTTTACCTTGAGGTACATAAATGCACACGAAGCAGAAAACCCACTAACTGGGTTCAATTTGAAAAGGGTCCCCACTATAAGAGACAAAGGGGACTCAACTCAAAAAGAGAAGCCAACATTAAGCATTCCTGAAGAGAAGAGATGTAGAGGGCATCTGTGGCTCAGGGTATCTGGGAGACAAAGGATGTCACCTTGGTTGCTGTTTCTGTCAGCAGGTAGAGGCTGCCTAGAGCATCCCTTCAGGAAGAATACAAAGGCTTGGTCTACACTCTGTGGGAGAGTGTCAGGATGAAATATTGATGGTAGCCTTGGGCGCTGGATGGCAGAGTCATCACTACTGCTTTCTCTGGTGATCCTGCTTCAACCTGTGGGGCTCCCCCATCCGGCCTGAGTGTGGAAAAGCAAAGTTTAGCAGAACGATGGCTCAGGGTGGGGAGTGGCATCTCAGCCCCTGAGATAGGGCTTTGGGCTTTTAACAGAGCATACACTGCTGTCAGTGACACCTCCTCCATGCAAAGCCAAAAGAGAGGCCTTCCCTGTGTGTGCTTGACCACGTGAGTACACAGAGAAGGACAGTTGTTGACCCTGAATGGCTCATAGGCTACTGTGTAGAAAGCAATGTAAAAGTATGAACCAGGCACTTGGTCACATTTTCAAAGGTTCCATTCTTTACTGAAACTTGGGTAAGTTAAAAAAAGACAATGATACAGAAAAGAATAGGAAATCCATTTCCAAATTTGCCCCCAGGACCTATGAAAACACGATTTCTAGCAAGTCCTGAAGCAGTTCTGCACCCATGGACGCTAACAGAATCCCCTCCACACTCTTTTGCTCTGATTCTTAATTTCTTGACAAAAAGAATTTATTTTTTCTTTCACTTTGTTAACTACCTTCAAATCACCGGATTCTCTCAGCTATAACATGAATGAATGTTAATTACTTGCTGGCCATATGTGAATGCACCATGCATAAAATCTTCATGAAAATCTCCTGGGAGAACCAGCAGGGCATCTATCAATAGAAGAAAAACCAGTCATGCCAGGCCAGTGAGACTGTTTAGCAGATGAAGATACTTGCCACCAAGTATGATGACCTGAGTTCAATCCCTGAGACCCCTGTAGTGGAAAGAGAGAACTGACTTCTGCAAATTGTCCTCTGACCTACACATACACATACACACACACACATACACATACACACACACACACACACACACACACACACACACACACACACACACTTTTAAAAGAGCAATACTTCTAAATATGTCTATTTTTCTTCTTTATAATCATGGAGGAAAAAAAATCCCAGAGTCACAAACTATATTCCCTGTGGTTGGACTTGAGATAAACAAAATGGCTCTGCATCTGGGGTTGCACTCAGGGGTGTAAGATGGGCAAAGGGTGAAGGCCAGGTGGAAACAGAACCAGAGCAGACCCAGCTGCAGTGCCAGCAGCCCTTGCCAGAGGCCTGAAGTTAGCGGTTAGCAGGCAGATGCTAGCAACAGCTTCCTGGAGTTCTCAAGCTAGACAAGGACTTATGGAATACTTTATTTATGCAGAAGATGGAGAAGGACCCTGCTGGCATTGCCTTGGTCCTCAGAGGATTTCCCTGTACAACTTAGAAATAAATTAAATATCACATGCCCCAAAGTTGGGAAAGTTTCTTTGTCTTAAGAAGGACAGAAAAAGTAAAAAGTCTTCGGGAAAAAAATAACTCTCTAACTGATGCTATGACCCCACGGGGAGTAAGACAGTAAGTTTAGTAACACCAAGTACAGTAGTTCTCCGTGGATCCAGTGGATCCTACTGGATACCTACTCTATGCAGCATTTTGCTAAGAGTTTGACACGTTTCATCCCATGTGCGTTATTGACCCTACCTTTTTCATGAGGGAATGGAAGGTAAGAAAGATTGTCCTTCATACAGCTCGCAGGGTGTTCTAAGTGTTCTTTATACTACTATGATGAAAGAATTCTAACCCAAAGCAACATTACAGAGAGAAAAGTTTTATCTAGATTACATTTCCAGGCCATAGTTTATATTGAGAGAAGTCAGGGCAGGAACTTGAAGAAGAAAATGTTGCTCAGTGGCTCATTTGCACATCATGCTTAACTAGTTTTTCTCCAACTAAAGACCACCAAGACATGGTGCTGTCCACTGCGGACCAAACCCTCCTACATCAGCTAACAATCAATGCACTCCCCCATCAGCCACCCTACCGGCCAATCTGATTTAAGCAATTCCTCAGTGGAAGCTTCATTCTCAAGTGACTGTAGGTTGTGTAAAAAGTTGACAGTTAAAGCTAAGTAGGACACAGAATAAACAGAGAATTACTCAACATCCAAGTTCATACCGGTATAATATACCAGTTGTCCCATACCATACAGAAGTTAAAAAGAACAGGAAATCAAAAGTGCTCACAGATAGAGAAGGGTGTTGGTTCTACGAGAAAAGTCTCAAGAAGCCGCTCCTCTAATGAATGCTTCTGCTGGTGGCGGGTAAAATGCTCAGTAGATGCCTACTAAGAATAGTTGCTTTGCAATGTCTGACAAGCCTTCCTTTGTCCATTTTATGGCTGTAACAAGCATGTGAGAATGAGAATCTTACAAAGAAAAGGAGTTCATCTAGCTGACATTCCAGGCTCCTAAGATCATCGTGCCACCAATACGTTCTGGGAAGCATCTTGCAGAAGATAGCAACATATGGTGGTAAAGGATGTCATGTGGTGAGAGAAAAAGCCAGAAAGTGAGCTGAGAAAGCCCAACTATAATCTGCTTCCATAGTAACCAAGGACCTGATCTCCCATGATATAGGAATTAATTTCTTCTAAAAGTGGTACCTCCAAATACCTAGTCGACTCCAATTAGGTCCTAACTAGTAAAAGTTTAACCAGATTTTAGGTCAATGAGAACTTTATTCCTCCAAAACATTAACTTTTTTGGGGGGACAAACATTCAAAACTAACATGATACTATAATAAAGTACATGATGTTGGGGAACTTATGAGAAACAAAAGTATGTTTCTCATAGTTTGAAAACTAAGAATCCCAATATCACATTAGCAAGTTCATTATTTGGTGAAACTTCCCTTCCAAGATAGCAAGTCAAATGTTACTTATTCCAAAGGGGAAGAACAATTTGGTGGATGGCAGAAGAGAGATGGCTGCTGCATGAAGCTTGTCATAAAACCACATTCCAATTACAGGAGGATCTTCCATGACCCAATCATCTCTTAAAGGCCCCAGCCCCCATACATCTCTCTTCTTATATCCCTATTAGTTTCCTAGCTTTAGCATGTGGAACCTCTTTAAAACTCCGTGAAGGCTGATACAGCCTCCTTAACAACTTCATAACCATTCTATAACATATGCATATATATATATATATATATATATATATATATATATATATAGATAGATAGAGAGATAGAGAGCGAGAGAGAGAGAGAGAGAGAGAGAGAGAGAGTTGGGAAATACTATTTTAAGGTGTGTTACTTTTGTTTATGTTGCATTTGTTTAACTCTGTGAAGCTGCGTTACTGTGACTGTGTAAACACCTGATGGTCTAATAAAGACTGAACGACCAAAATCAAAGCAGGAGGAAGGACACGTGGAGCTGAAGGCAAAGAGAATATATAGAAGGAGAAATCTGAGAGGAAAAAAAGAAGAGCCAGAGAAGGAGGAGGACTCCAAGGGCCAGCCACCCAGCTACACAGCAAGACATGGAGTAAGAGTAAGATTTACAGAAGTAAGAGAATGGGAAAAGCCCAGAGGCAAAAGGTAGATGGGATAATTTAAAGTTAAGGAAAGCTGGCAAGAAGCAACCTAAGCTAAGGCAGGGCATTTATAATTAAGAATAAGCCTCTGTAAGTGATTTATTTGGGAGCTGGGTGGCCGCCCCCCCAAAAGAGCAAAAACAACTAATAAGAGGGGAGGGGTTAGTGTGTAATGTGTACTCCAAGGATGAATATTTGAAATTAAGGTTGGAATAAAAGAACAATGCTGGCCTCTGCCAGAGCTATCAAAAAGGTGGGACTATTTGGAAAATTGCTGCCGTGAATCCACTGTACCTTGTGAATTTTTATTCACTAAATCCCAACATTGTGGAAAAGCACAAACATGTTTACCTGACATAGTAGTCTTACAACATTTCCTCTGTTGGATTCTGTTTCCTCTCACAGCAATTTCCAGAACACGGTTTTGTCTTGTTATTGGTTTGTTTGTTTTTTTTCCCTGTGTTTGGGTCACATCCTCTTCTCATTGCTTGTGTTGTGCTTTTGTTGAACACAGCACATTTTAATTAATACATTTTAATAACTCCAGATATTTATTCCCTCTCCCCCAGTGCTTGCTTTAGGTTACAGATTTTTTTGTTTTAATTTAGCTAAGCTATTTTAGGAAAGTTTCCCTATGTGCTCCAGAGTGAAGCCTTTCGTGTTGCTCCCTCTGGGGTGAGGGTAATTTTACCCCAGCTCTCTGTCTTATTCCCTATCTCTGTTAGCAGTGCTTTCATTTGGTGCAGTGTCCTATTTGAGACTCCACAATACACCAGCTGGTTGCTGCACTGTTTTTGACAGTTCCCTGGGTACTGCTGTACCTAATGTCATTCCACACCATGTGAGAGCACACCATGACGGAAAGCCACCTGAGGGAAAGGCTTCAAGTTTTTATTTGACTTGCAATTGCAAGTTAGATTCTCATTGTAGGGAAGTCAAGAGAGGAATTCAAAACAGCTTAGCCACATCACATCCAAGCACATAAGGGGAATAAATGCATGCATGTTTACTCTTCTGTCTGCTTTCCTTGTTCTAATACAGCTGCAAAACCAAAGGAATGGTGCTGCCCACTTGGGGCTGAGCCTTCGCATATCAATTAACACAGTCAAGACAGTCTTGCACAGCCTTGCTGACAGACCCCCAACTGATCTAGACAATCTTGACTTGAGACTCTCTCCTCAGGTAATTCTGCACTGTCTCAAGTAAGTTGACAGAACCATCATGTTGGGCATAGTGGTGCACGCCTTTGATCCCAGCACTTGGGAAGCAGAGACAAGTGGATCTCTGAGTTCAGAGCAGCCTGGTCTACGTAACAAGTTTCAGGACAGCCAGGGTTACATAGAGATACCCTGTATTAAAAAAATCAACCAAACCACCTATCACATCCTGTCTGGTCAATTAAATTTGACAAGGGAAAATATTTTAGTTCAGTCTTCTAGGCTTGTTCTGACTACAAGTATGCTCACACTACCTCTTCATTTCTCACTTTTATCAAGTTGAGTAGCATACCTTGTTATCTGAGGAGAGGAGCTGTCGTTCCTGAGGGTGCACTAAGGATCAAACATCTCCCAACTCATTCAAGTGGAGCAGGCTCCTTCATGAAGGTTTTTGAGGCTCTCAATACCTATGAGCTGCATCTTATCCAGAGAAAACACTGAACCACTCCTCTGGGTGCTGAGTGTGGCAGTGGCCTCTAACCTTCTTAGTGTGTCGCCCACCCCATTGAATGGGGGAGCCCTGGAAGTGAGGAGGGCAATCCACCATCTCTGTCTGCCATTCCTGCAGTGAAACCTTTGTGTTATAAAATTAGGTCCCAGAATCCCTAGACCTCTAAGTCCTACTCAGCAAACCTTTGACCTCTTCTGTGTGAAGCTGGAAGGGGTGAGAGATGTGAGAGGCTGCCCTGTTCAGGGATCCCTACACTTGACCACATCCATTCATTCAAGATGACATGGGGTTGCCACTGGCAGTAATGAGAGGAGGCCACGAATTGAACTCTGAAGACATTTACTGTTGTTATTGAGTATCAGTGGGTTGTTGTAAACAAAAGAGACCTTAAATATTTTTACATCGTTCTCAGCAGCTTTGTTTTCTCACTGGGCAAGAGTCTATGGAGACCCTCACACTGACAGACCAAAGGCTGAGCCTCCCTCCCCCATCATTAATAACTGTTAGCCAAGTCCTTCTGTTGTTCTTTGTAACACAAATCTTAAAAGTTCTTACTCATAAAAACAAATCCAGGGCCAGGTATTGGGGTGAACACTGAAAGATCAGAGAGACAGAACAGACCACAGCTAACCTCACCTTGCCAATGCCTCAGCTGATCCTGTTTCCTCAAACTAGAAGAAGCCTCTGAGTCCTCATCCAAATGGATCTCAGCTGAACTGCTGCTAAAAACCCTAAAAGCTTAACCAGACTCTAGTTTCTGGTCCTCACGCCTTATATACCTTTCTGCTTCCTGCCACCACTTCCTGGGATTAAAGACATGTATCACCATGCCTGGCTGTTTCCAGTGTGGCTTTGAACTCACAGAGATCCAGACGGATCTCTGCCTTTAGAATGCTAAGATTAAAGGTGTTTGCCACCATTTTCTGGCCTCTCTATCTAGTGGCTGTTCTGTTCTCTGACCCCAGATAAGTTTATTAGGGTGTGTAATATATTGGGGAACACAATATCACCACAGTTCTTAGTCTTGTTTATCTGTCATCTTATGACCCTTGGCTTGATAATATTGAAAAAGCTTTGTTTATTTTATTAGTTATTTCTAAGACAGTGTTTTTATTTCAACTAAGCATTTTGACTTTTTATTCCCTATGTTTTTAATTTCTACATTAATCTCTACTAACTTCCTTTGGTTTGATTCTATATCAATATTTTCTCTCCATATTCTTTTGATGTCTTTTGTTGTCCTGTTTTAACTTCTTAATTTGAAATCTTTAGCAGTCATGCATAGTCAATCTGCTGCCCTCAAGCTACAAGAGGCCAAGCACAGATGTCTATGACTGTGATTCAACACAAAGTTGTAGATGTACTTGAAGTGATGATGATGATGTTGTTTTTGTTGTTGTTGTTGTTGTTGTTGTTGTTGTTGTTGTTGTTGTTTTTGGGACTGTATAGCTCTCCAGCATGGACTATGACAGTTTCAATGCCTTTGAGTCTCCTGTGAGTGGCTCATTGATTCCACTCTTTTTTCTTTTCTAACAAATAAGTGAAAACTGTAAAATTTTTCTAAAAAATTCTTTGGCTTAAGTCTATGAGTTTTAATACATAGAATTCTATCATACTTTCAGATTAAAATGTCTGTAAGTACCCTTAACTTCTATTTAAATTATGGGCCCTTCAGAAGATCTTAACTTGTTTGTTTGCTTGATTTAATTGAAAGTGTTTTGTTTTGTTTTTTTAATGTCTGTGTAAGTTAAACGATTACAAGCTCATAATTCTGGCTCTGCAGAATTCACTATGACTGTTTGGACACTTCCATGAGCTGTGTTTTATCAAGTCTATGTGCAGGGTATAAGGAGTTAATTTCAGTAAAACTTATTTTTCCTGAGAGAAGGCAGTTTGTGAGAGGGTAATGGCTTCCCCAAAAACCACTTTCAGTTCCAAGTCTTTGCCCTCTTCAGGTATTGATCAAAACTGACTCTTCTCTTAGCTTTGGTGCAAGAAGACTCTTCTAAAAGCGGGTAACAGTAAAGGCAGGGTCTCACAGTTGCTCCAAGTGCTGAGAATGAGTGACTTGGCTGTAACAAGACTTCCCTGTCACTCCCTCCAAGGTCCTGCACACATCACAGAAGGAAGAGTGGAAGGAGCTTAGGGATTGAGGGATGAGTAGTGTACGGCAAGCTTCTGGATTCAACGTGGTGGACACAATTATGAATACACAGCAACTACAGCTGTCCGCATGGGGCATGGGGGGAGGGAAGAAAGAAGAAGGGAAAGGAAAAGAAGGGACGTAGGTGGAAAGGGGGGTTGTCAGAGAAGGACTGAGATGGAGTAATGGGAATGAATGTAATTAACCATAGTGCACTGTATTCAAGTATGATACTATAAAATTTAATTAATTGAATAAATTTTAAAAAGGGCACTGTACATAAGCTGTGTTACTTCCTCCTCCATTAAGCCTACTTTACACCATACAGTAAAACTGATCAAAAAAAAAAAAAAAATCCATGTCCCAGGTTGTTTTCTGTAGAAAGGGAACTTCATACAAAAAGTAAAATCTCCCATTGCCTTTCCTGCATATTATAGAGCTTAAACTATAATCAGTCCATACAATGGCTATACACAGAACTTTAGGTGAGGGTGTGAGGTCTGGAATTAAGGATGGGTGGAAAACTCAGGCTTGTATCATCTCACATGTCAAAGATCCCCGAGACAAACAAGGAAACAAAGGTGGGAATCAGCTACTGAAGTGATGCTTTGAGGCCTCATCCACGTGGCTGAATTAATGAAATTTTTCTCAGAAGCAACTTCATCCTGCAAGCCAACCTCTTAGTCTAACCTCCTCTACTTAAAACTTAGGACTTAAATGGCTCTTTCAGAGAAAACTATGCTCAGTGGAGAAAACAAGGATAGTAGTGTAAACACTTTAACATTTGAACCGTATTCTTAAAGGTTGTCATATTACAATTCGCTGTGACATCCAAACCTTGGTTTTTAAAAGAAAGAAATCTGCATAAAGTTGAATGAGAGGACGTGCAAGATCAAGCTGGAGGTAACTCACCTCCCCCGATGCCTTAGAACCCAGCACAGAGTTCTCGACCACTGGGACCCTCATTCCAAGCACTGACTCTCTAGGTTAGACATAAGGCAACTGTAATCCCTCTGCCTACTTCCAAATGTGCTAAGCATGGCTGTTGACTTCCTAGAATGGAGTAACACTGCCACCTCACGCTTAGCCACAAGTTGCTCCTATGGCCCTCAGCATATTGATAACATCTGATAAGCAACCAGCATTCATTCATTTGTGGGAGACAATAATAACTGGCATAATAAGAAATGTAAACACTTTACTTGTGTGTGTGTGGCCAGCAGCGGAGATGGTGTTGGACATCAGACCCAAGGCCCTCTAGGTGCATGCTTGGTAAATGCTCTACCATGAGCTGTATTCTCAACTTTTATGTCTTAATCCAAGATTCCTAATGAATCAAAGAAATGAATTTCTAAGGGTTGGCTCTTGATTTACTACATCAGATTAAAAGTAACTACCAAACTAGAGCCTGCTCTGGTTGCCTCCTGCAGCTAACTTTCTCACTCACAGGAAATCAACAACTACTGACATCATAGGCTGCTACCCAGCAGACATGTATTCATAAACTGGTACCCAAGATATGTTGCCATAGACTGGTCCACAACAAACATGTTTCCATATACTGGTCCCCAGCAGACACATCATCAGACTGATCTCCAACAGATATATTCCATATACTGGTTCCCAGCTCCCAGGCTGAGCAGTTCCATTTGCCAGGAAGGGACCAGTTACTAAGCAAGCACTGAATATCACTGGTCATATGACAGCTAGAGCCACTTAAGCATGCAGATTTGGTCCAACTGCAGCAGAGCAAGCCATCCAGAACTCCTCTCTCATCATATTCTCTCCAAATGCCTAGAAGACATTTATCACATGTCAATCTGTAAGCTAAATATTTACAAGGCTAATACACTGTAGCTACCACACCACTGTTAATTTTAGCTTGCAATTACCAGCGAAAGGCAAACTATATGCCCCTTGGAATTTTGAAGTCAATATTAGGAAGTTCAATAGCCAGCCTTCAAGCCTGTCATCCTGAGCACCTCTAGCAGTGCCATAACTCTGGACTGGCAATCCTGAGGTAACCATGGTAGAATAGGTACTTCTAAAGAGTACTTGTGAGGAACAGGATGGGTCAGAAACCACACAGACCACACAGGAAGTGAAGGACAGACTGCTTGGGAGTGAGGAAGGGAGAGAGCAAGGTAAGAAATTTGGTTGAACTTAGATCTCTCTCTCTCCTCTCTCTCTCTCTCTCTCTCTCTCTCTCTCTCTCTCTAGTATTTGTGTGTTTCAAAAGTGAATTGTAATTTGTTAGGCAGGTGAAGGACAAGTGACAAAATGTCAAGGCTTCTAAAATCCAGGAGAACTTGTTCTGGTTTGGGATGAATTCATACACCATAAGGCAGTGTTGCATTTGCGGGTCCTTTCTCAAGAGCAGCTCTCTATCCAGGGAGCTCAGGAGGACTGCCTTACAATACATGAATTTACATGAGGAATCATTTCTCATCAAACACAAATGCTTAAGATGAAAGATTAAGACATTATGCACCCAAAGAGAGCTAAGCTTCCTTAAAATAATCCTGTTACAATGTGAATTTTTAGCATCTGATAAATTTATGAATGTCACCAGACACTGGCCTGTCACCTGTATCTTCTGCCCCACACCAATCTATTCAAAAGTAGGAACTGGGGTTTCTCAAGCATATCTGAATTTACAGTTCATCTCCTCTCTTATGCTAAGACCAGCAGCAAAGGCAGAAAAATCTGACACCCTGAAATACACTTCAAGGACCTGTGTCAGTTCTTCAGGAAAAAAATGCTTCAAGAGCCCTATCCAGACCAGGAAAAGGATTGCCTCTGAGAGCCTAAGTCAAGAAGCCAGGAGGGGGCTTGAACCCAGAGGAGGACCTGGGAGTGAAGCCTATAGGCCTGGTGGAGGGGCGGGGCTTCAGAATGGTTGTCCAGGTTACCCGGAGGCGGAGCCACCTGGACCGTTGTAGCCTAGATATTAGCATCCACTGATCTAGAAGTGGCCAGATGGCGTGCTTTGGACTCTACTGTGGCAAGACCCTATTATTTAAAAATAGCTCAGCTGAAATATATGGAGAGTGTGGGGCGTGCCCAAGAGGGCAGAGGACAAATGAAGAGAAATACTGCCAGCCTTGCACCGAGTCCCCGGAACTTTATGACTGGCTTTACCTTGGATTCATGGCGATGCTGCCTCTCGTTTCCCATTGGTTCTGCATCGAATGGGACTCAAAGAAAAGATGTTCCGGTGGTGTGCTTTTTCAGCAAGCTTCTGCATTGTTTGAATGTAGTATGGCAGCCATAGTCACATTACTTGTAAGTAATCCCCCTGGCACCCTTTCCATCTATTCATGCGGGGTACTGATGCTTTCGGATTGGTACACGATGCTCTACAATCCAAGTCCAGATTACATCACCACCCTGCACTGCACCCAGGAAGCCGTATACCCACTGTACACCATCGTGTTTGTTTACTATGCTTTCTGTTTGGTTTTCATGATGCTGCTCCGACCGTTTCTGATGAAGAAGATCCAGTGCAGCCTCTACATGCCAAACCCGTTCTTCGAAAGCATTTACACTGCCCTCTACTTCTTCCCGGTTTTGACTATGCTGCAAGCTGTTGCAGGGGGCCTCTTGTACTATGCCTTCCCATACATCATATTGGTGGCATCTTTGGCTAATCTGGCTGTGTACCTGGTTTTTGCCAAAATAGAGATCTTCAGTGATCTGATAAGAACGGACAGGCTTCTTGTACTGTTCAGCCACTGGTTTCTTCATGGCTATGGCTTAATTGCCCTCTCCAGAGAGGACCAACTTGAACAAAATCTCTCCTTTTTAATTTTGGTACCTCTCCCGCTCCTGTTTTACTTATTCACTACCAAATTTACCAAACCATCACGGATAATCTCAGAAGGAGCCAAATGGTACTGAATATAAAATAATAAGAAGAAAAAACTCAAGTGTTTTTAACTCTAAAAAGTAAAGAAAATTTAAAAATGTATTAGTATCATTCTTTTATAGATGAGAATAGTAAATATATACATTTAAATAATTTGTTATTTTTATTTGTGTGTATGTGTGTATCTGCATAAGCGCATGTTGCACATGTGCAGGTGCCTGTGGAGGCCAGCAGGGGGCGCCAGATCCCCTTGAGCTAGAGTTTCAGGTAGTTGTGAGCACCTGAAGTAGGTGCTGGGAACTGAACTCTCCTCATCTTGAAGAGCAGCAAACACTCTTAACTGCTGAGCCATCTCTCCAGCCCTGAGGGAACAGTGTATCTTCATACTTGTTTTCCTTTTGTTGGTGGTGGTGGGTTTGTTTGTTTGTTTGTTTGTTTGTTTGTTTGTTTGTTTAACTAACATCTGTGGTTAGACTTGGAAAACACAAAATATATGCACACTGTAGTATCTACTATACTAGAATCCTATTAGGAAACTTGAGTTATTCTTTAGTACATAGTGGTGACTCCTAATGGGAGTATCCCAATCTTCTTATGAAAAACCTTAACAGTTAGGACCTGAAAGCCTCCATACTGGCTCAATTATTTACGCTTGCTCTGTCTCCATTTGCTTCTCACCTTTAAGGCATTACAACGGCAAACATAATTAGAGTGTGACAGCAAATACAGAAATAAATTACCGGGGTTTGTTCATTGTCTCACATTTATTTTCACCAATTACCCTGTTTTAACAATACAAAAACAGAGCATCATTTATATATCAAGCTTTCTGTTTGGAGATAGCTTGCTTGAACACATGTTCAGATTATTGTCTCTGTAATGAAGGTGAACTAATAAATGAAGTTTATCTAAAAAGAAACCCAGCTACTCACCCTCTGATGCACAAGTGTATTATGGCTCACACCTGCTGTCCTATCCTAACACTATGTTAAGAAGGCCTTTGTTAACACACACAAACACTCTCTTTGGGGAGCATTTGTATAGGAAGCAAACCATCCCATAAGAGTGAATTGTGCTGATGGATTCTTAAACAGCAACTTGAAAAGAATAGCAAGGGAAAGGTAAGCTCTGGCTGTGGGATAAGGCACTAAGAAAAGCCTCAGCAGAGGGTCTCAGACCTGTCTGCCATCAGTCTGAAGGACTTTCTCAATTTATAAGATCCTTTTGATAGTTTGTCAATTTGTCGCAACCTGGAATCCCCCAGAAAGACAGTCTCAGTGAGGGATTGTCTAGATCAGCTTGGCATGTGTGTGTGTCTAGAGGGTTTGTCTTAATTGTATTAGCTGATGTGGGGGAACCCAGCCTGAAAGTTGGTGGCACTGTCCCCAGGTAGAGGATCCTGAACTGTACAGGTGTAAATACAGAGCTGAGCATGAGAAAGCTTGCATTCATGGCTCTCTGCTCTTGGCTGTGAATGTGATGTGATCCGAGTTTTTGCTGCCTCTGACTTCCTCAAAATGATGTACTGTAACCCAGAATTGTGGACCGGATAATCCCTTTCTCACTAAGCTCCTTTCCTGAGAGGAGTTTCTTACATCAACAGAAACAAAAGTGGGGAAGCCTTGGCCTCTGTCCCCCACCCCCACCCCGGCTCCTATGCCTCAGTTCTGGAGCAGGCATGAGGAATCTATTTCTACTTACTCCAAGTGGTTTTTATGACCTCATGGTTCAGGAACCACTGCAGGTTAGTCCATAAGGGTCCTGGTAGGGGTGAATCCTATGCATCTGATGGGTAACTCCTGGGCAGTGGATACTCAGAGGAACCAGTTTCCACTCCTCCCATCCCTGATAGGAAGGTAAAGGTGCAAACAGAAGAGCTGATTTAAAAAACAAAAAGGTTGGGATCAAAGTGCAGAAGGAGTCCTGTTCCCAAAACTGCTCAGCAGAGTGGAGAGTTTGTCAGAGTGCAGGCCATAGGAGGCCCTGTCTTTTCAACACATTGGCTTCATTGCCCAGGTAATGAGGTCCAACAGAAGTTAGCTATTCATCAATCTCACTGCTAAAAGGAGTCATTCTTCCTCCTGGGGGAAGGACTAACTGACAAGGTTATAGCAAGATGCAGAAGCGTCACTCCGGTATCACCTCAAAGCGACTGTCTCCTGGTGAAACATGGCAATAATGATAAATGGATCCCTCTTTATCAAAGACTGAGTCCCATGGGCACATGTGAATCCCCTGGGTGCTGCCAGAGGTAAAAGGTCATCAGCAAACAGTTTTGTCCTTGTGTGACAAAGGCTTCAAGTTGTCTATGGTGACTCCATTTTGGCACCTCAGATCAACTTTGTATTGCTGACTAAATTGACAATAACTATAAGGGGGAACTGAAGAAAAACAATTCCAGGGAAAAAATCCTCAAGGATGTGAGTTCTTTGTAGTAGTTTTGCTAATCTGATATTTTGGCTTTTATAACTATCTGCTTAGCCTGCAGGAAGGAAACCTTGGGGACTTTCCAGTCAGGATGAGGTTTTTGTGCTTAAATAGAAACTCTGGAAAAGGCTCAAGACTGTACTTAGGTCTCAAATACCCATGTGTAGTCACCAGACAGCTGAGAGTAAGACTTTTAATTGGCTCATAGACTGTGTCTGAGCAGCCATCTCTGGTAGGAGCCCCACAACACTTGATCATATTCAATATGGGATAGGAATTTACATACTCCAACACTTAATAGTGATTGTCCACTTGGTGGGATTTAGTATCACCATGGAAATGTTCCACTAGGCATGTTGTGAATGTGCTTCTAGAGCAGGAAAATGGAAGTGGGAAGACTTACCTGTAGCATGAATCTTAACAGGTCTTATTAATAAGAACAAAGCTTAGGCCAGTTATTGGGGTGAATGCTGGAAGATCAGAGACACAGAACAAGCCACAGCTTCCTCACCTTGCCAGTTCCTCAGCTGGTCTTCTTTCCTCAGACTGCTTCTGAATCCTCATCCAAATGAATCTCAGCTGAATTGTGCTGCTCCAAAGCCTAAAAGCTTAACCAGTCAAATGCTAAACCAGCCAAATACTTCTAGTTTCTGGTGTTCACAACTTACATATCTTTCTACTTTCTGCCGTCACTCCTAATGTGGCTTTGAACTCAGAGATCCAGAGGTACTTCTGTCTCCGCAATGCTAGGATTAAAGGTGTGTGCTACCACTGCCTATCCTCACCTTTAATATTGTGGCCGGCCTGTTCTCTGACCCCAGATAAGTTTATTAGCCTGCACAATATTTTTGGGAATACAATACCACACTTGCCCTCTATGTGGCTAGCACCATTGCACTGGGATGGGGTCCTGGAGTTAACAAAAAGGAAGAACTGAACTGAGCACTGTATTCACAACTCTCTGCTTCGTGACTGTGGGCACAAGGTGACCAGCCGCCTCATGCACCTATGTCGTGTCTTTTCCATGGACAGTATCCCCTTGAACTCCAGGCTGAAATACACCCTTCCTCCCTGAAGCTTCTGCTTTTATTTTTTAACATAATTTCTTATTGATACTTTGGAAATTTCACATCATGCACCCCAATTCCACTTATTTCCCAGTCCTTGCATATCTGCCCTCCACTCTTGCAGCCACCCCAAAAGAAAAGAAGCAAACAAAACCCATTTTGCTCCTGTGTTTTTTCTACCTCTCCATCACAGTGTCAGAGTGTCATCACAGTGTCATTACAGTGTCATCACAGTGTCATCATAGTGTCACAGTGTCACAGTGTCACAGTGTCATCACAATGTCATCACAGGGTCATCACAGTGTCATCACAGTGTCATCACAGTGTCATCACAGTGTCATCATAGTGTCAGAGTGTCATCACAGTGTCAGAGTGTCATCACTGTCAGAGTGTCATCATAGTGTCATCACAGTGTCATCACAGTGTCATCATAGTGTCATCATAGTGTCATCACAGTGTCATCACAATGTCATCACAGTGTCATCATAGTGTCAGAGTGTCATCACAGTGTCACTGTCATCACAGTGTCATCACAGTGTCATCACAGTGTCATCACAGTGTCATCAGTGTCAGAGTGTCATCATAGTGTCATCACAGTGTCATCACAGTGTCACTGTCATCACAGTGTCATCACAGTGTCATCACAGTGTCATCAGTGTCAGAGTGTCATCATAGTGTCATCACAGTGTCAGAGTGTCATCACAGTGTCAGAGTGTCATCATAGTGTCATCACAGTGTCATCACAGTGTCATCATAGTGTCATCACAGTGTCAGAGTGTCATCTCAGTGTCATGACAGTGTCAGAGTGTCATCACAGTGTCATCACAGTGTCACAGTGTCATCACAGTGTCATCACAGTGTCATCATAGTGTCACCACAGTGTCATCACAGTTTCATCACAGTGTCAGAGTGTCATCACAGTGTCATCATAGTGTCAGAGTGTCATCACAGTGTCATCACAGTGTCATCACAGTGTCATCACAGTGTCACAGTGTCAGTGTCATCACAGTGTCAGAGTGTCATCACAGTGTCACAGTGTCATCATAGTGTCAGAGTGTCATCACAGTGTCATCACAGTGTCATCACAGTGTCATCACAGTGTCACAGTGTCAGTGTCATCACAGTGTCAGAGTGTCATCACAGTGTCACAGTGTCATCACAGTGTCATCACAGTGTCATCACAGTGTCATCACAGTGTCATTACAGTGTCATCACAGTGTCATAGTGTCAGAGTGTCATCACAGTGTCATCACAGTGTCATCACAGTGTCACAATGTCATCACAGTGTCATCACAGTATCAAGAGTGTCATCACAGTGTCAGAGTTTCATCACAGTGTCAGAATGTCATCACCGTGTCATCACAGTGTCAGAATGTCATCATAGTGACAGAGTGTCATCATAGTGTCATAGTGTCATCATAGTATCAGAGTGGCCTCGGGAGCCGTGGTGTGTCACACAGATCATCATACTGTCATCATAGTGTCATCATATCTTTGCCCAGATTTCCATGCAAATGTTCACTGCAGTAAATTGTTGGTCTCTGCTATCTGGTACACCCTCAACCCTGGGGCCTCACTGCAATGTGTCTCAGATGTCCTGCTGTTGCCCCAGTCATGGAGATCCTGCAGCTATGGGTCAGCAGGACCAGTCCCTTCACTCACTCCAGAAGGTCATAAGATGGGGTAGATGTTGGAATGGGGTAACTCAAAGCCCTGGAGGTGGGCCTGGATAGTAGCTGAGCTGCTCAGTCTGGGCCTCCACCAGGACCGCCTGCCTCAGATGAGGGTCAGGACCAGCTCTCCTGCAGGCATGGTGATGGGTGGGACCAGCTCTCCTATTGAGGTAGCACATGGGGGATGGGCAGCTCTCCTATGCCCACATCACTGAGTCAGTTCTCCCAGGAGGGGAGGGCAGCTTTATAAATGTTTTCCTCTATGCCCTCTCTGAGCATGACTGTCGACATCTTCAGCATGGCAACACACACAGTAAACACAGCATCCCAGGGCACAGGCATGCTGTGCCCTCCATGAACAGATGACTATAGACTCCAGAGTCCGCCATATTTACTCCATGAAGCTCTCAATTAGGAAGCCAACAAGGAAGTCCTTGATGAAATCAAAAGAAATAAGAAGCAAAACCTGTCGGGAACTAAGCTAAGATTTATCATGCAAAATGTGAGAGAGTAGTAACAAATGAGTGGGTAAATGCTGGGAGGTGCTTCAGAGGAAAAAACTGTGAAGAAAAGTCCTTCAGACTTTTTTTTCTTCTTTTTAGCTTGGAAAAGATCAGATCTGGGGGTACACATTTGTCCCTGTCCTCTGTTGGGCACCTCAGTCAGTTCACAGGAACTATTTTGATGGTTTCCCTTTCTCAATAGACAGGCAAAATAAAATTTCCATTTGATCCAGTATAAGTGTTTGGTGTTTTATGCCTCTGAATTTTTGATACATTTAGATGCAAGTCTAAAACAGACTGATTCCCTACTTAACAGAGAAAAGAAAGAAAGAAAGAAAGAAAGAAAGAAAGAAAGAAAGAAAGAAAGAAAGAAAATGACTTTATTTCTATGGAGTTTGAAATGTGTATTTTTTTTAATTCCACAAATTACTGGAGTTATCTCCACATTCTGGTTTTGATCCCCGTTTTCATTCAAAGTCAACTTCCCCAAAAGATTTAAGTGTGAAAAATCGTGCCCATATATTATGTTGTGTTTTATTTCTTTGCCCAATATTAGTTTCCCATGATGGCTGCATCCCAATTTATAGTAGACAGTAGGTCATTTTTATTTCTCCACATAAAAGTCACATGATCTTTCATGGCCATAATGTTTTATTTACCCAACACAATTATGATACACAACCCTGGGATTGATATTGTACCAAGGAGTGTTTGTAACACATGTAGGTAGAGGTTGACAGTTAAACTTATTCCTTTCAAAAACTCTCATTCTCTTGCTTTCTCAGTTGTACTCCTATAAATCCAGTGTCCTGTGTCAGTAATTTTTTAAAATATACTGTATGTCTCCTGGTGATGGCCATCTTACTCTACTCCTTAAATCCATATTTAGAGACAGCAAAGCTGCCACCGAGAATATCACCATTGCAGAATAGCAAAGATAAAATACATAGCCACTGTCAGATGAATAAAAGTGCTTGCCACCAAGTCCTATGACCTGAGTTTGATGGTGAAGCCTCACATGGTGGAAAGAGAGAACTGACTTCTCCAACTTGACCTCAGACCTCCATATGTACACTGTGACACACACACACACACACACACACACACACACACACACACACACGGGTAAAAGATGAAAATTTTAAAAAGATATGCATCTATATTTCTTTTCTTGTTTTATCTCTTAAATAAATTTTAGGCATTCCCATCCAACCTTTTAAACAATGAAACAATGTGATTCAAGATCTAGAAAATCCTCTCCTAAGCAGAATTTCTCTGCATGCTGACATATGCCAGAATGCTTTCCCTCCAGGATCCTGGATATCATCCTCTTTCCAGGGCATCTATCTTCTCCATAGGTTCTAGTTTATCAAGCAAAGGATTTACAGGACTCTGAAACTCGCAGTTAGTGAGCACTGGGTGCTTGGCTGCACTCACACACAGCAGTGATATGCATCAGTAAAGCAGGGAGAAGGGAGCAATCCTTCAGCAATACCTGCTCAAGGCCAACTCAGTACTACATCTCAGCCATGCGGTTGTGCAAGCCCAAACTCTCAGAACACTACCAGTCCAGGGAACACTGCCACACACACAGGAAGAGCAGACCCACTGTTACACATATCTGGGAAGGGAACTGTAGATGCAATGCTGTCTGTCGGTTCACTTATGATGTCCTGAGTGGTTAAAGGACACATCCCTTCTCAATGGCTGAGTCCTTTTCCAAGGCAGAATGTGTGGGGTACTTATTCAGCACTAAGAGCAGGTGTTTGTTTTTGAGATTGACATTTAATTACTACGTTTTCCCCTTCCCTTTCCTCTACCCAAACCCTCCTGCATACACATCTTTGATCTCCTTCAAATCCATAGCCTATTTTTTCATCAGTTGTTATTGCATGCATATATGTATTTGTATATATCTATATATTTCTAAATATAACCTGTTGATATTTTGATATGGTAAGACTGTCTTGTGATCAAAAATACCTAAAATAAAGATTAAAAAATTTTGTTATTAAACACATATACCTGTTACTCTCAGTACTTTGAGTCATACAGTGATTATTGGTTTTTGTCAACTTGGTGGGCTCTTGAATCAACTGAAAGACACCTCTGCTTGAGGCTGTAACAGAATCCCCCGGAAAGATTAACTGTGGGGAGAAGTCCATCCCCGGGAGTGGGCAGCACCTTCTGAGAGCTGCCCAGATGTAAAGAGGGGCCAGGAGAGGCAGTGCCACTTGCTTGCCTCCATTTCCTTCTTGCTAATGAGTCATCTGGGTGCTGGACCAACTGGCATCTTCTGACACCATCAGGACAGTTTCTTCTGTCTCCCAGCATGGAGTAAGGCCAGTGGCTGGCTCTCCAAGCATCATCTAGGCCCTCCACATAGGATTTCAGTGGCTAAGGCATCCAGCTTCATGGACTGAGCATCTGTGGGGTTCTCAGCATCTCCTGCATGCCAATGGCCACAGTTCCTATCATGTAAGCTAATCCATTGCAACTCTGTTGTAGTATATATTTGTTCCATCCATTCTGTGTCTCAAGAGAACCCTGACTGGCACACCCTGATTCTTGACATTCACATTATCCAAATGCACCCTGAGGTCCACCACAAAGACAATGCCAGTTTGGCTCATTAATGGACCCTTTACAAAAGCAAATTTTGTGGTTTGTATTTTAGAACACAGCCAAAGATGTCATAGTAAAATGATCCACTTAAAACCACTACAGCAACACATGAAAATAAGAGCAAACTTCACTGCACTCTGTCAGGAATCCTTATCTTACCTCACCCTAGACAAGGCTTAATCCACAATAACACACCCAGTCCTTTCAGAACTCCCCCTTCTAGAACCTAGAATTCTTTCCACCTTCCTCTCTCAAAACACACCCATCATCAGATACTTCCTCAGAGGGACCGAGTGCTGTAAGAGTCCAATGGCTGATAAGAATGTAACAAAGCTAATATGTGTATGACCGGTGAGGGAAGCAAGAGAAAGGATTGTTTTTAGTCACTAGCTTCGGCATTTAAAAGCATCAGACAGTTTAATGCACATACATAAACATGTAAGGATTTATTACAGCATTTAAAAGTGGGAAAACAGGGCAGGATCACATAAGTTTTTTGTTTGTTTGTTTGTTTTTTGGTTTTTGGTTTTTGGGTGTTTTGTTTGTTTGTTTGTTTGTTTTTTGCTCATGTAATGAACAGCAGAGCCAGGATACGCTTCTATGATGTGAGTTTTTGTACTATGTTGTGCTAGCTCCACTGTTAACATTCCTGGAGAGCATTTGTTGTCTTTAAGGCTTTTCCTAGAAGACTATGAATGGGACACATAAGAAACACAGGCACAGGAGGAATCAGTTGTGGGGAGGATGGAGGGAGAGAGTATTGGGAGAGACTACTGGAACTGGGGGCAATTTCAGGTTAAGGTATAAATTTAGCGCAGTGGAAACTCCTAGGTATCTATTAGGATGAACTTAGCTAAGACTCTTAGTGATGGGAGATTTGGAACCAGAACTGGCCATCTCCTGTAACCAACCAAGGCTTCTAAGGGAAGGACTGAGACATCAACCAGCCACAAATCCTTTGACCTACAATTTGTTCTATCTACAAGATATGCTGGAGTAAAGGTGGCACTGAAATTGTGGGAGTGGCTAACCAATGGCAATGGGTCCAGCCTGAGACCCATGCCACAGAGGGAGCCCACCCCTGACACCACCTAGAGGACCAGGAACCAGAGGTCCAGGTGACCCAGAGACCTAGAATAGAACCAAACACTTCTGGGGGAAAAAGATAAATAAAATGATTCCTAATGATATTCTACTATACTCATAGATAAGAGCCTGACATAATCTCTCAGAGAGGCTCCATCCAGAAACTGATGGAAACAGATGTAAAGGTCCACAGCTAAACATTAAAGAGAACTCGGTGAATCCTGCAGAATTGGATAAAGGATTTTAACAGACAGAAGGGTCAAGGGCACCACAAGAAAACCCACAGAATCAACAAACCTGGACTCACAGTGGTTCACTAAGACGGAACCAACAATCAGGGAACCTGCATGTGTCTAACCTATGCCCTCTGTATATACGTTATGGTTGTATAGCTTGGTGCTTTTGTACAACTCCTAACAGAGGGAGTGGAGGTTGTATCTGATAATTTTTTGCCTGCTTTTGGGATCCTTTTCTTCCTACTAGGTTTCCTCATCCAGCCTTAATATGATGAGAGGTGCCTAGTCTTTTTGGAATTTGATATGCCATGTCTGGTTGATATCCTGCTGTGGATATCGCTCTGTGTAAATAAAGTTCTGATTGGCCAGTGGCCAGGCAGGCAGTATAGGCGGGACAAGAGAGTAGAGAATTCTGGGAAGTAGAAGGCTGGAGAGAGACACCGCCAGCCGCCGCCATGAGAAGCAACATGTAAAGACACTGGTAAGCCACAAGCCATGTGGCAAAGTATAGATTAATAGAAACAGGTTATTATAAGAGCTAGCTAGCAAGAAGGGTTAATTTAAGATAGAAAAGGTAGATAACAAGCAGCCTGCCATGGCCATACAGTTTGTAAGCAATGTAAGTTTCTGTGTGCTTTCTTGGTTGGGTCTGAGCGACTGTGGGACTGGCGGGTAAGAGAGATTTGTCCTGACTGGGCCAGGCAAGAAAACTCTAACTACAATATCCCTGAGAGGAGACCTGATCTTTTGAAAGGAAATCATGGTTGATTTTTCCTTTGATGAGTATGAAGTGTCCTTCTTCATCTCTTTTGATTGACTTTGTTTGAAGTCTTTTTTTGTTAGATACAAGAATGGCTACAACAGTTTGTTTCTTAGATCCATCTGCTTGAAAAAAATCTCTTTCCAACCATTTACTCTGAAGTAATGTCTATCTTTGATGTTGAAGTGTGTTTTGTGCATGCAGCAGAAGATCCTGTTTTCATATCCATTCTGTTAGCCTGTCTTTTTATTGGGAAATTGAGTACATTGATATTGAGAGATATTAATGACCAATAATTGTTAATTCCTGTTCTTATGTTGTTGGTGGTCATGATAGTGATATTGTGTGTACTTGTGTGTGTGTGTGTGTTTCCCTTTTTAGGGTTTTGCTGGTGTAAGATTACTTATTGTCTGTGTTTTCATGGATGTAGTTAACCTCCTTAGGTTGGAGTTTTCATTCTAGTACCTTCTGTAGGACTGAGTTTGTGGATAGATACTGTATAAATTTGACTTTGTCATGAAATATCTTATTTTCTCCATCTATGGTGATTGAAAATTTTCCTGGGTATGGTAGTCTGGGCTGCCATCCATGATCTCTTAGAACCTGTAAGACATCTGCCCAGGCCCTTTTTGCTTTTAGAGTCTCCATTAAGAAGTCGGATGTAATTTTAATAGGTCTGCCTTTATATGTTACTTGGCCTTTTTCTATTGCAGCTTTTACTATTCTTTTTTGTTCTGTGTGTTTAGTCTTTTGATTATTATGTGGCCCAGGGAACTTTCTTTTCTGGTTCAATATTTTTAGTGTTCTGTAAGCCTCTTGTACCTTTATAGTATGCTGGAACTCTTAACTGACTTAATCTTGAGCAGGTCTTGTGCAGGTAGGCAGAACTGCTGTGAGTTCGTGTGCAACAGTGTGACAGCCCTGTCAGGTTCAGGGACCATCATTTCACCGCACTCCACCCCATCCACCCCTCGTACATTCTTTCCACCCTCTCTTCCTTGATGTTACCTGATTATTGGAGTCAGAGGGGTTGACATTAATGCAGAGATAATCAATTTTCTTAGTTGTTTATTAACACGCAAATATACTGATCAAATTTTCACTTTTCTTTTTTTTTTTTTTTTTTTTGGCCCTCTACAATTGTTGATAGATTAGTTGGTTCATTGGTTTGTTGGTTGGTTAGTTGGTTGGTTTACTTTCAGAGACCACATTAAAAGTCAACTGGCAACTGGGCATGGTGAAAAAATCAATGGTTGAGGCATAGAAGCTGAGTATAGTGGTTCATACATTTAATTCTAACATTTGGAAGGTAGAGGCAGAGGGATTATATATAATCAAATATATATTCACCCCAGATAGAGCATCAAAGACCAAAAAATTATTCCATCATATCTAGCTTAGTGAACCAGTAAGTTTACTGGGGTTACTTGAGTGAGGGGTTACTCACAAGAAAAGTGATGATACAAGAGCAAAAGCCCACCCAGGATAGATGATGACTCTTGACTCTCGAAAGCTGCATCCCTAGAGCTCCCAGTGTGACTTGTAGGCAGCTCAGCTGATCAGTCTCTTCTCCACAGCCCTCTTTATTGATTGCATAGTCTTGGTGGAAGCCCTATTGATCCTGTAAGATTTACTTTCTTCCTGAGTCATTAGGAGCCCCCAGCCCAACTCCTTTCACAAGAGAATGTTTCAATTCTGATGGAATTGCTACACAACACAATGGGACAAGCAAAACAAACAAGCAAGCCAAAAAAATGTAGTTGAAGTTTTCCTGTGCCCACCTGGCTCCCACATCCTCACAGCCCCACAGCTGCTCAGACCCAAATGAACACAGAGAGGCTTATATTAATTACAAACTGTATGGGCTATTGGCTCGGGCTTCTTGCTAGCTATATCTGACATCTTAAATTAACCCATTTCTATACATGTATACTTTGCCACGTGGCTCATGGCTTACTGGTATCTTTACATCTTGCTTCTCATGGCAGCAGCTGGCAGTGTCTCCTCTGTTCTGCCTTTCTCCTTCCTCCTCTCTGGTTAGAATGTCCCACCTATCCCTATTCTGCCTCACCATTGGCCAAATAGCTTAATTTATCAATTTACCAATCTGAGCAACATATTTTCATAGCATTCAAAAAGACATCCCCCCATCAACAAAACATTAGAATTAAAAGGCATACAACCTGGATCAACCAGCAAGAACGGCCCTGTATTAACTCTAATTCATAAAATAGAGGCATGTCCCCTACCTTGGACAGCAGCTCATAGCCACACCTAAAAGTCACAGAAGCATAAACTTCCAACTTAGTTTAGTTTAAATTATTTTTTACCAAGAGAAGAAATGTGGCCTCACTTACAAACACAGAAGAGTTGACACTAAATGTTTCTTGGCCTTGAGGGCTTTACAAATGATCATCCAGCCCGAGAGAGCAATTTTGTTCAACAAACACCAGCTTTAAATATGACTTCTCAAGAAGCATTAACAAAAAGGAAATAATTACAAAAATAATGAGATGAAATTACTTCAATGCAGCTTCCTTTTTCCCAAGCTTAATGCAAGAGTATAATCTGCATGCTGCTGTATCATTCTCCATAGCCACTGCATTAGCATAAATAGAACATTCAAGTGTATATGGCAATTATTCCGTTATGATGATCAAAGAGAAGGGGCAGTTGAAATCCCTCTCCAGTGCCAAGTTCCAGCCTAAGAAAAGATCATTACAGTTTGCGGGGGGGGGGGGGGGGGAGCCCAATCTTGGGGCCAAAAACAAAAATGCACTACTTTCAGAAACAGGCATCTACCTTCTTCAGTAAGAATAAAACGGCATTTTATGTCCCTAACAGTTCATTGTTCCTAAAAGATTTAACACTGTGACTTCATTAACTTTGGGTGGTTTTAGAGACAAATCAGGCAACTGCTAGTCAAGCCAAAGGTACAGTTGCCTGCTGGCACCAGCTCGAGTTTCCAAAGCTTATAGAGCTCATCAGCCACATCTCTCAGCAGTTATAATTGAGACCAAACCATAGGCCTTGCTTTTAAATGCTCTGGAGTTGGCCCCTTACCTCTGATTACAAGAAATCAAGAACAATTTTGAAGCATCATGAGAATCTGTCTCACTCATAGATGGCACAAAATCATTTAGGAAGCCACACTTGATCCCTATTCCAAACAACTCACATTGCAGGCATCTGAAGAGATGAAGTTGTGAGCTGCCCCAGGATTACCCTGAAGCTAAAAATCTGCCCAGTTCTTCTCTGGGTGGATTTTCCGCTGCTGAGGCCCAGTTTGGGGAAAGCAGCTGTCAGCCACATTTGGCCACAGAGCTAAGTAGAAGCCTCCAGCATTCAGAGCTTGAAAGAAAGGAAGAGGAAGAAAGGGAGGGAGTCAGGGAGAAAGGAAAAAAGAGTCACTGAGTGAATGGGAAAGACTCTAACCAGTGGGGCTTTGGTCAGACCTTGGAAAAGCAAAATGGGTTTTCTAGAGTTTGAGGGGTTTTGTTTGTTTTATTTTGTTTTTGAAAACTCTCAGCTCAATATAAAACAAAGACACTCTAAGGACTAAAAATTGCATCCATGTTTGCATTCTGGAGAACCAAGCTTCAACAGCATGATAAGAAATAGAAGGCTTTAAATATATATATGAAACATTTCAAATCAAGATACCTAGAAAAATTGCCACCACTCATGTAAAACCAGTGATTGATCAATGTTGCCTGTACTCTTGATGCTTATATGTTAATAACAAGCAGTGCCAAGTGCTCTCTTAGCTTCCCTGTCACAAATCTTCTGTGTCACAGTGCCTAGTGTCTGCTATTTAGTCTGGGTGGGTCACTCTAAGCTTGGGTAAAGAATAAACCCGAGTTCAGTGGCTTAGTAGAACATAGGTTCAGTTCTCATTCATCCCACACTCTGCCATAACTATGATACAGAGACCAATGCAGCTTCCATCTTGTGGTTCTAGCAACCTGTGGCTTGATCATGTGGAAGACCTGCCACCACACATGGTCAAGAAGAAAGGAGCAGGAAGGCACAGTGAGTGCTGTGTCACCTGTGTGGCCAGAACTACTCACGTCACTATCCTCCTAATTGCATAAGCATCCAGAAAATATAAAAAGAACACCTCTGTATCAGCACACAGTAACTGGATCCAGTAGAGCTGATAAGCAGTTTAAATGTGTAGGTTTAGCCATCAGCCACCTGAAAAAGGGGGTATTTTTTTTAAAGGACCCTAAGCAAAAATTAAAAAAAAAACAAACAAAAACAAAAAAAAAAAAAACAAGCATACAAACAAAGAAAGATAGAGGGAGAAAGAGAGAGAAGAAATATAATCTACTTTTCATATAGAAGAAAATTCTAGAAATGACTTTAAATCCATAGGGTAAATCAATATATAAAACCATGGTTTTAATTAAAGAAAATTAAAATACAAAGCTTAACAATTAATATATATATATACATAATGGGTAGACTATGTAGTTTATGTTGTAAGAAAGAATTATAAAAAATTAGAATCTATAATTTAGTGTTTATCAATGCAACATTTTGTACTGATATTCAAAATTTAAATGTGTAGGTAGAGAGAGAATGACTTAGTACCTGACAAAAAAAAGCAAAGAAGAGATTAAAGAAAGCTTAGGAGTCTTAATTAACAAGAGATATGATCCTACTTTACTCAAGTTTGATTAGAGCATATCTATGTTACCAGACAACTGGTCTATCCAGATAGAAATTGAAGGTACACGAAGAAAAGTTCTTTAGGTGCTAGTCTTTGACATTTTTTATATCCCAAGGCACTAAACAGCAGCAAGCAACGTGAGAATAGCAACAAGTGACACCCTCTAATGTTACAGCTCTTGTGCAGGCTCTCTGCATCAGAACTCTTAACTCTACTAGTGTTACAGCTTTTGTAAAAGCCTAGAAACAGATTCCTAAGCTCTTAGCAGCAGCAGGCATTGCAATTTCCAAGCATGCCTAACTATTGGGGATAGGAGTAGGAAGTGCCTTCATGTAGAACACCCAACCTGATGTGAGGCTCTCTGACAGGTTGGAGATTCAAGACACAAAGGCAAGAGCACCATAGGGCAGACAAAAATCCCTAACTTCATGAGGCCCCAGCTTTTGACAGCCTGAGTTCCACGAATGATCAGGATGGAAGACCAGAAAGATATTGGAAGATACTTACAGGATGCTGGGGGAAGCTCAAGATAGGGCAATTCACTAGTCTACAGAGTTTTTCAGGTCCCTCCAACTTTAAGATTCTCTAATTTTCTAATTTGGATGAAAGTAGTTTACTGAGTGGGTGTCTTTGAAGAACTTTTCAAACAGAATTTTATTAACAGATGGGAAAGAAGCTGGTTACACTTTAAAAAGAATTTTAAAAAGTAGTGACTCTAGGCCTTTCCCTAGAATTGGATGCTATGCTACTACTACCTAAGATCCTGCATCCACAGGCATTCCTCAATGGCATTTATCTAATTGCTTTGGGTGTAACCATCACAAAGCAGTGAGCACAGGTCTGAGGAGACAAAGGAAAGTGATGGATAGATCTTTCCTATTATATTCAATGTTCTTTTTCTACTTGTAAAAGAAGTCCTAAATGAGTTTGGCATTAAGTACTGGTATAACACTAGCATTAAAGGAAGAGACAGTTCTAAGGTTATAAACCTAGAGATACACTTAAACAAACATTACATGTCAGCTTCCCATATCTTCACAGGGAACCTCAAAAGTATAATAATTTTGACTAAGGAGTTGTCTTCAATCACTTAACAAAAGCACCAACTGCAAGCTTCATTTCATCAAGGTTAAGGCCAAGCACAAGAAACCTCCAATTTCTAGGCCAGATTCTGTCTTATGTTTCATTTCATGATATCTTTTGTATTACCCATCATAGTCATCTTTGGGAAACATCAACATCACTTGGTAGTCGCTTAAAATTTCCAAAAGTTTATAAAAAAGACATAGAACATCATGCACATTATATTCTTTAAAGTGAAAGGAAATATTTCACAGAAAGAAAGTTCAAATTAATTGTGCTTAAAATTTTCAGACTTTCTGTGGTAAAAAAAAAATCATAGATACAATAGATAGTTTATAGACAGATAAATGATAGATTATAGATAGATAGTTGGTAGATAGATGATAAACACATAATAGGTAAATAGGTAAATGAATGACAGACTAATAAATAGGTAGGTCAGATAGACATGTGAATATTATGTTATACATTTACTTGTTAGTGTCCATATTAAACTCCAGAGAAATATATTCCTTTCTTTGTTTTTCCTAGTTTTGATAACTTTAGGATACAGCTAAGAAAAAAATATAAACTTTCCCATTCTCAAGTTTAAAATGTTCCTCATTGGGAGCAACAGTCCTCAAATGGTCTGGCTGCTTTCTGCCGTGATATTTAAGGAGCCATGAGTTGAAGGCCCTACTGGGAAGCCTCCAGCTGGTCAGAAAAAAAAAAATGTCCCCAAAAGGACACACTGAGTGCCCATCATCAACTGATCACACTGCCCCATAGGAAATCAGTAGTTCAGGGATACATAGCAGCCCAGAAGAGAGAGAGAACATCCCTGTGTAAAAGGGGAACCATGACATTGTGCCTCCTCATACTCCTGCCCCAACTCTAGACACAAGGAGATGGGGGAGTGGTCGGAGAGGCAAGTGACTCTGACTGATGCAAGAGAATGACAGTCCAAATAGGTAAGCCTGGATCCCAGAGAACAGAGACAGGCTTGCTGTGACGTGTGCCTGAGAGATCAGAAACTGAAACCCAGTTTCTGCAAGACAGAAAGATGGAATGATGTGAAGCTGAAGGGTAGACCTGCTTTCTGTTTATACATCCAATGACTCAGATCCTTCACTAAACTTGTCCCATATAAAGTATGTATTCAGAAAGTGTCCTAAATGAATACGAGCTTTGTTTCCCCTGCTGTTTCTCAAGCTGACTCTATGTGTATCTGACTTCCTTTTAATAAAATGGCTAAAAATAACTGATATTTACATGACGCTTCTGATTCCACCTGGTTCTTTCATTTATTTCTCAATCTCAGAACAGTTATTTTGGCAACTAAAAGCACATAACTACATATGGTAACCATAAGACTTAAAAATCAGCTCCTAAAGTCCACAAAACTGAGCCAGGCTTTTTCCTCCACCCAGCTGCTGGAGATGCGTGGGGGAGGGATGGGGTGTGCGCGTGTTGCAGAGACAAGAGGTGTTGGGTTCCTGGGAGCTGGAGTTACAGGCTGTTGTAAATTACAGTGTGGGTGCTGGGAGCCAAACTCTGCTCCTCCACCAGAGCAGCAAATGCTCTGAAGTGCTGAGCCATCTCTCCGGGTTTGTTTTATGTTTTTGTAAGCTGAAGCACTGGGGCTCGCCAAGCATCTGCCAGGGCGCCACGCCCTTTTTCCTTTCACTGCAGCTGTGTTCCCCACCTCACCTGTTTTCCTCCTTTGCCCCTTAGCTTTCCCCTCCCATGTCCATCCTCCCCCATTTTGCCATGTGTCAAGTTCATCAGAAGGGAAACAGTCACTGGTTCTAAATGCAACGGCCAGGAATGGCCCCACAGAAAACAGATCTATTGTAGGAGGCCTCAGAACTCAATAGCAAAACCGTCCTTCTGAAGTCACAGCTGCTAGAGAATCAGGCTGGCTTGCTTCTCCCCACCTCTGGAGCGAGGAGAAGCCTGTTGAGTCAAAATTAGTATTTTTTTCTTCAGTATCTGATGAGGAGAGCAGACATCACAGGAACACTCCTGTAAAAGGATTACAGTGCTATAGAAAAATAATTGGAATGTTTCATCTCTCTGCTTGTTAAAGCTGCTCTGAGGAATAGCCAGTTAATTAGAAAGAGGAGCATGATTACTTCTCCAGCTCAGAGTTCTGATGGTCAGAGATGCTTCTGTGTACATTAATCAATGTGAAATCTACAGATAAGACAAAGGACAGACAGAAGGAATGAGTCTGAAAGTTTGGCAGTTTCCATCTCTTACTCACATGTGTATGTGTGTGTACATGTATATACATAGATACACACACATACACACACACACACACACAGAGAGAAAGAGAGAGAGAGAGAGAGAGAGAAAGAGAGAGAGAGAGAGAGATCCACTAGAGACATGGAGACATGTAAGACAAATAAAGGACATATTGAATTATGATGTTGTTCTCATTATCCACTTCATGTTTATCTAACAGTCAGATGGGGAAGTGAATGGAAGTAACATTGGGTATTTTCTGTATCTCAGGCACTGAAATGGGAGCTTTTATGGGTGGTGCATCGCTTAATTCCCCTTAAATTTTACATTTTCAGGGAATGAGCTTATGTGGAGAATTCAAACCCACAACAGTCTGATCTCACAGACTCACATTTTTTTAAAATTCCACTTGTGTTTATCAGTGATAAAGGCAGAGATTATACCACATATTAAACAAATCATTTTTTGGAAAAGAACCCCAGCTGACCCACATCAGATGTACATGGATAAGAAACAGCCACAAGCATTTTATGGTTTGTTATTGCAGCATACCTTAGTGTGTTGCAGCTAATACACTGATACACATGAGGAGGAAAAAGAACCTCCCAAGAAACTTTAAAAGTTCATACTTTCTGACTAGGAATGAGGCAGCAGAGTAACTTTTGGACAATAATGGGACTTTTAACTCAAGCTGTTAAAAAGCAATGGGTGTTGAATCACTTCTTCTGAACACAATCTGAATCAGGATGTCTTCTCACATCCAACTGACAAGCGTATTGTCAGAATAGCCCAGAAAATAGAAACAGTGGGAAAGATAGTTATAGATGTGTGTGTGTGTGTGTGTGTGTGTGTGTGTGAGAGAGAGAGAGAGAGAGAGAGAGAGAGAGTAGATGATGGATGGATGGATGGACAGGCAGACAGAGAGATAAGTAGGTACATACATACATACTTAGATCCTGTCTACAAGGTTGCAGAAAGAGAGAGCAAATAGCTTCGCTTAAAGTCTTCATCATTTGGCCTTTCAAGGCATTTTTTTTTTTGCTTGTTTATTTTGTTTTTTGAGACAGAGTTTCTCTGTGCAGTTTTGGTGCCTGCCCTGGATCTCGATCTGTAGCCCAGGCTGGCCTCCCAAGCGCTGGGATTAAAGGCGTGTGCTGCCACTGCCCAGCAGCAGCAGCATTTTTAAGGCCTATGATCTAGCATATATTCCAATCCCTAGTCAGGGTTTTTATTAATGAGTTCCTCTCAGTTAACATGATTTCTTTTGACAAGGGTTGTGCAAAAATATACTTAAATCCATAGAGAAAGGAAATATGGGCCTTTCCAGCAGCATGGGAGATCAACAGAGAAAAAAAAAAAAGCTTCAACAAGACTTTTGCAAGACACTAAATTTTATTCCACATGACCACATAGTCACTGCACGCCTATGACCTCACTACTTTCCTTCACAGAAAGACAGTAACCTCGTGTGCATGAGCATCCTCCACATTAGATACACAGCCACTTACTGGCCCTCCATCAGACTCTGGAATCTTTACCTCTATAATAAACACAGAGAAAACATATTTAAACTCTAACAGGATTCTCCTCCTCTTCCTCATAGACTCACAATCCCAAAGGACCCTCCACTCCAGCTCCCCAAGTTCACAGTACTCTGAAATGCATTTCTCTTGGGTGTTAAACAAATGCCTGAAAATATCCTGGTTGTTTGAGCCTTGAACATACTTAACTCAGTGGTGGACAACAAATACGTCTCGAGGAGAGGATCAATTGTGACCTAAGAATTAATAGAACATGAAAAACCTGGACAGCCAAGAGGCAGGAGAAGGAAACTCGATGAGTATGCAGGAAATAAGGGCCCTGACAAGCTGGCTAACTACTTGACAAATGTGCCTCAGGCCAGTTCTCGCACACACAGGGAATGTGTCTTCTTCCATCATTGTCAAGCATTTAAGTTACTTTGTAAGATGCAAGTCTGAAGATCACCTTGCTTTGTTACTTCAGTAGCTCATTATTTTGCTCGCTCACTCAGTTCTCAAGATGGGAAAGAGCTGTGAGAAATGCTTCATGTTCAGATTTGTTTGGTAGGGTCTGCACTCATAATACAAAGGTATAAAACTGAAGACCCATGAGGAGCTTTTTCATACAAGTGTACTCAGAGGACCTGATATGGGATTCCATATTAAGTCTCTCTCTCTCTCTCTCTCTCTCTCTCTCTCTCTCTCTCTCTCTCACACACACACACACACACACACATACACACACACTCACTCACTTACAATGCCAACCACCAATCTCCCAACACCAAATGGAGATGCTCAAGATTCCATTGAGAAAGGCCCAGAAAACATTAACTTAGGAAGAAGAGGAAGTGGGGCACAGAAGAGGAAGGAGGGAGAAGATAAGAAGAAAGAAAAGGAAAAGGAAGAGGGGGGAGAAGAAGAAGGAAGAGAGGAGGCTAACGTATTGAAGCAATAAGTTGCACCAGAAATCCTGCACACAGCCTAGACTTCAGAGCACAGTGACTATACTGGCTATTAGTAGAAATCTGCCTTGCAAACACTCAGGGTAGCAGCTACTCCACTCGTGATAACAAGTATGATAGAGGAGATTAAAATGCAGCCCACCAGGGAACAGAAGAAGAAAAATGTCATCTCCACAATAGACATAGTCGAAGATCAGAAGTATAACCAAATTGCAGAGCTCAGAAATAGGAAAACATGATAAATATCTGGTGGGAAATGAAAAACATAGGCAATAAACTCTAAAAGTCTAGAGCAAGTAGAAATGCAAAAATTCAGTAAAATAGTGTGGGGAGTTACTGAAAGGAATGAGTTTTGCTCAGGTGGCTCAGATGTGACACTCGTAACTGTGGGCCGGGTCAGGAAAAGCCATCCTTTTGCCTGTGCAAGCACAGCCTTTCATTATTGCCTCCACAGTCTGTCTTCTCATGCCAAGAGCAGAAGCAGCATGGGTTTGCTTGCCCACCTCATAGATCAACTGCCCTTCCAGTCTCTCTGTGTGAGCCTCACCATGAATTCACAATGGAACGCCTTTTATCGCTGTTTCTCTGACCTTGATTTTCAACTCTCAGATGCAGGGAGTAAAATCTTCCACTTTCTCCTATCCAGAGAAATGTAAGCCCTTTATCGTTTCCTTCAATAAAACTTGAAAGTCAGGAAGTTAGAGAAAGGGTGTATTTTGTGATGAAAGGTCCAGAGGCAGGCCCTTCAACAGTCTATCACAGCAAAGCCTTGACTGGTTCTGTTGAGCTACCGAGGCTCCTTCACGAATGCTCACCACAAGTGCTAACATTCACACTTTAGGCTAGATCTGAAATGAAATCTCTTCTCTTAGTAAGCCAGAACTGAAGGTCACATTTTATCACCTTTTCAGCTTCTAGACTGAACACCAGTCCCAGGAGATGATACAAGAGTCAGAAACTCTCTGGGGTCAAGGTCAGGCTTGAAGATGGAACAAAGCGAGTCCCTAAACCAACCCAGCTGACACTGAGATTTCAGCAGCAGCTGAACCGACTAGAATAGGCACAGGGATGTCTAGGCTAGCTAGCTTCCTCTTTGCCCCCACAGTTTTTATCCATTCAGGCTCTAAGCTATAGGGAGGGAGGCACCACCCGTATTTGAGAAGAATCTTCTCCCTTTAATTAGTACTCTCTGGAAATTCCCTTCTAGGTACACCCAGAGGTGTAATTCCTAATCTTCTAGACACTTCTCAAGTTGACAGGATAAACCATCGGAGTTAGCTCTGTTAGAATCTAAACTGTTTGAAACCTTGATACCATGCTCTTGGGGTATGGCAATACACAGTAGGTGCTTAATTAATGTGGTCCAGGAAGGTAGGAGGGAAAGAAGACAGAGGGAGAGAAAAAAACATTAGTAACACGATCCGCTAAGTCGGTTTATACCCTCTACCCAGGACCTGCTCTCAGCTCAGTTCATGTGTAGTAAAAGCCTGTTGTTTTCTCCTGGGGTATATAGGAAATTCTCATTCATCCCTGACCCCTTTTAAAGAGAGTCTCCTGACATCCAGAGATAAGAGGTCTTGGTCCATGTTAACTGCCATTTCCTCTGATTCTGCAGTCTGTCAGACTCTCAAAGAATAAAGCACTTTTCTCCTATTTTACATAATGCACTCCTCAAAGCCACGGCAGCTAAGGACTATGGACAGAGTGTGGGTGTGGATCTTCACCCAGCACTGGAGCTCAGCCCCACCCTGTCAGCAGCCTTTTAATTTTAGTGCCTACAAAACTTCCTCTGGCTCTGGAGAAGAGGCTGTGGGGAGAGTTAAGCACAGGGAGCGGAGGCCTTGGAGATGTTTCACAGCTGTCCATTCTCTCAGCCCCGTAAGGCCTCCAGCCCTTCCAGTCTGCCAAGACACTGGAGTGAGGCCTTAACGCCAAGCTCACTGCCACTGTGTCTGCAATTTCTACTCTGAGGGTTAGATGATGCCATGATTTCTGAAAGAATGCTCTGTGCCAGTCACTGAAACTGGGCTGTTAAAAATGAGAGAGACAGAGACACATTGGTTTTCAATTTTAACTTCTCTTAGTAGATTTTAAAACCAAAAAGAACAAAATTAAAATAGGTTTAATACTATTGCTCCTTAAGAGTCATGCTTGATAATGAGATCCACATGTCCTGTGATTCCATCCTAGACTTGTCAATTGTGTTGGTTAATACCGCCAACTTGACAGGATGGATAATAGCCTAAGGAGACCATTCTCCAGGCGTGTCTATGAGTTTTTTTAATTTCTAAATTTGATTAATTGAGGTGGGAAAGTCACCCTAAATGTGAGTGGTGACATCTATGAGCGGGAGTCCCAAAATAAATAAAAGGGGTTGATCATGAGCCTGGCCCCCACCTCTGCTTTCCAACAGTAAGACAAGGTCAGGGGTTGCTTCCTGGTTTCTCCACTATGACCGACTGCATCATAAGCCATGGGCTGGGATGGACCCTTCCACCTCTATGTTGCATTTGTCGGGTATTTTGCCACAACAATGAGAAAAGTAACTAATACTCGACTGTTTACACAATTGATCCCATCTTTCAGTATCACGATGGTGACATAATGCCTCCTCCTCTTGCTCCTCCTCCTCCTTCTCCTCCTCCTCCTCCTCCAGTTTTCCAGCCTCCTCCTTCCTCTTCTTCCACTTACTTCCTCCTCTTTTTCAACATAGAGTAAATAGGGACTATTTTCTCATGTTATTAAGTCCTATACAACATTATTTTATAAGGTACATACTATTCTGTTGTAGATATGTATCTAGTCTCTCTCCTTTTGGGAGATCCCAGTGAGTTCTGATTGTTCACTATGCTTCAGAAATCACCTGGGATAAACTCCTTAATTCATAAGTGTTAAAATACAGCTTTTATTTTTCCCCTTTATATTCATTTTACATGTATGAAATTTTGCCTATAAGTGTGCCTGTGCACTGCATGTGTGCAAGGCCCAGAGAGGCCAGGAAAGCACATCAGGTCCACTAGGACTGCAGTTACAGATGGATATGAGCTGCCATGTGGGTGCTGGGAATTGAACCCCAGTCCTGTGGAAAAGCAGCTAGTGTTCTTTACTACCAAGACATCTTTCTTGCCCCTTAATACACTATTTTGATTGTCCATCTAACATTAAAGTCCTGTAAGAGGACTTTCTCGGGGAGATAGGCCAGTTTTATGTTTCATTATGAGTGACATTAAGTTTTTCTCCAACACTCGTCAACACTGAATTACCCCTAACATTAAACAGAAGGTATTTCCTTCTCATCTCATGAACACAAATATTATATTAGCAAATTATCCAAATCTTACAATCAACAGAACATAGCTTTTTTTTAATGCTGGTATTTTTCTTTTCTTTTCTTTTCTTCTTCTTTTCTTTTTTTAATCTTTTACAACTTTCTGGCAATGTCCTTTTGTTTATTTTCTTCTTAATTTTTATTATCTTTTCACTGGTCTGTGATGCTGTTTTTAGGACCAAGGATCTAACCCACTGAACAGAATGTGGCAAAAAATTTTCCACTTCTATTTATTTTACTAACCAACCTATCAATCTTTATTTTTAATGGTAAAAATGGGGCATTTTCTTCACACAGTGTCTTTTTTTACCTGTAACTCTTAAACCCAGTGTGTATTTCAACTCACTATGTGCTGCAAAGAGAGACATTTTTTTCCATATACTTAATTTACTGTCCCAACATAATACAAGCTAACTAACTTTTGATTACTAATTGGTAAGCACTTGATCACATTTTAAATTTAAATTCTTACAATGCAAATATCTGTTTCAGGATTGTTTATGTGTTATCTATTAAATTGTGTGCATTTTACTTCAACAGCACAAAATTTGTGTTTAGCTTTAAAAGGTAGCACACACCACCAATTTCGAAAAGAATCCTTGGAATTTAGTTGGAGTCACATTAAAGCTTTGAAACTGTAGGAACCTGTAATATTTTCGCAATCTGAGGGTTCCCATTTAAGAATATTGCATTTTTATTCATTTACGGAAATGGTCTTAACCTTTTTAAAATAGCTCCCTGCAGCATTTTATGGCATTCTTTACCTAGGCTTTGTATCAAATTTCTCATTAGGGTGAATTACAGCAATTTTCCATTTGTACGACTCATCTTCCCTTATATCTCCAAACAATAATGGGTATATACACAAAAATTACTGAATCCCCTGTATTTATTTCAGACCTATTTTACACTCTGATTCCTGTGGTCCTTTTTCATAGCTTCTCTTATTATCCATGCCCTGTTAATGATTGTTTCTTTCTCTACTCCCATACTCCATGGCCTAAGACATGGTTGCCATCTACCTTCGAGGGTTGCAGTTTGCCATCTGTCCTGTTCAGGAAAGATGGGTTGATAGAGGGCCTTTTTCAAATATGAGCATCTCTCAGAGATGTAGAGTGAGCAACCCCATTCCCCCTTCCATGGGAACTCAAAGCTCTCGGAAAATTTCAGATGTTTCTTTGAAAACTCCTTCTGCCCGTGACCTTTGCCTTCAGATACACTTCTGTTCCACATATCCCTCTAGCTCCTATTAATTTTCTTCCCAAAGATTCCTTCATTCCACGATCAGAGTCGTTCTTGTCAAGTGCTCTGGAACAGAGTTTCTGTTCCTTTGTTAGGAAGCTGTGTACACAGCTGGCTCCACACCAAAATCTAAAACAAAAAATGTGTTTCCCCAACACGTAGCCTGTGTCACAGAGTAGACGTTCAATGTCAAGTGCACTGCACTGGGAGGAGGCGCTTTCTTATATACAGTGATGCATATCAATAAGAAAATCTAAATGAACAAGGATAAAATTCTCACATCCTCAGCCACAGGGACAAGTGCAAAACTAATAGTAAAAAGCTCTGCCATTTCCTTAGCCCATTTTTTTAACTACTGTTTGCTTCCATTACAACCACCTGCTGCTCTGCAGCTGTATCAGGGAATAAGTTTGTGCACTAAATTACCAACTCACAGTTTCCTGGTGGCTTTTCTACTAATGAGCTGCCAAGTCCAGAATGATGGGGCTTCTGTTTCAGATGACAACCCAAACAAAACCTGGCCGCTCTAAACAGGCTCCTCTCCACCTGCTGCTTCTACAGCTAAGAGGAGAATGGCGTATAAATCACCAAAGAGTGGGTCTAGGATCTTGATGTCAGTCCGAACATGGCTTCCTACACCTTGAGAAACTGTGTGTGTGTGTATGTCTGTGTGTGTCTGTGTCTGTGTCTGTGTGTGTGTGTCTGTGTGTGTCTGTGTCTGTGTCTGTGTGTGTGTCTGTGTGTGTCTGTGTGTGTCTGTGTCTGTGTCTGTGTCTGTGTGTGTGTGTCTGTGTGTGTCTGTGTCTGTGTCTGTGTCTGTGTGTGTGTGTCTGTGTGTGTCTGTGTGTGTGTGTGTGTCTGTGTGTGTCTGTGTCTGTGTCTGTGTCTGTGTGTGTGTGTCTGTGTGTGTCTGTGTCTGTGTCTGTGTGTGTGTGTCTGTGTGTGTCTGTGTCTGTGTCTGTGTGTGTGTGTCTGTGTGTGTCTGTGTGTCTATGTTATGTTTATTCCTCTAACAACTATCCATGTAAAATATGAGAAAACTTCAAACCCTTGTAATCCATCCATGACCATCCTATTCAAGAATTGACATGGGATAGAGGCAACAAGCTGAGAGTGGCTGGGTTCAGTGATGCCCTTGTCTTTTCACTTCTAAAATAAAAATACAAAGGCTGGAGAGGTAGTCCAGTGGCTAGAGTGCTTAATACACAAGCCAGAGGGCCTAATTTCGGTGCCCAGAGCTCACACAAAAGCCAGCTAAGGCAGCACACCCTTGTAACAGCAGCACCGAGGAGACAGAGACAGGCAGATCTTTCTTGCAGTCTTGCTGGTCAACTAGTCTGGCCAAAATAGCAAGTTTCAGGTTCCCTAAGTGACCCTGTCTCCGAAGATAATGTGGAAGGGTGGTAAGATGGCTCAGTAGATAAAATCAACTGCTACCCAAGCTTGTCAAGACTCAAATGGTGGAAGGAAAACACACACACACACACACACACACACACACACACACACACACACACACCTTGAAAATGCTTATTTTAACCCTCTGTTGGGGGCTATCTTGGGAACATGATTTTCCAGTGAGTTGTTCAGCCAATTTAATGACTAAAACATATGCACATATTTTGAACAACTGTTTTTCCAGAATATAGTGTTTAATGTGTTCTCTTTCCAGTCTTCTTTTTACTGCTGAGTTGTTCTTTAGTTGCTAACTAATCTAATGGTAGAATCGATTCCCTTCCTACAAATATTCATTTTCAGCTAATATTGTTTGGAAGCATGTTTACAACTTCATGTATTCTGTGATATAAGCTTAATAAAGGTCAGCTCTTAAAAAAACCTCAGCTACTAGAACAAAGCTGTGCTTGTTTGTTTGAAATGAAATATAAAGAATGATGTTACAAATTCTCAAAATGGATATTATAAAGTACATGAACTAAGATGACTGATGACTTCTCAGAGCATGTGCCTGAGGCCTTCGATCTGATTCTATTCGTTCCATTTTAGAGTTCCCTGCATTAAGTTTAATCACTGATGTTTCTGTTTTATTTGATTTTCAGCAGGAAACATAGAGGGCTTGGTAAGCAAATCCTGACAGCAGTGAGTGAGTGGCTGTCCTTAATGATTAACAAAGGCAAGGGGGGAAAGCAGACTGGGAGCACCGAAGAGAGCAGCCTGCACCCGTGGGAGCCACACTGTGCCTCCATCAAGGGTCAGCAGGAATTCTTCTACATCTCTCCAGAAGCAAAGCAGACTGGAACAGATGGCGCTTGCTGTCCTACTCAGGATCACATAGGGAATTACACAGAGTTTGGGTTAAATACTGCTTCAAGGAGCAGGTTTAATGCATCATCTCCTGCTCTTCAGAAGCCACCCGTCGGGCTCACTCTGGGCCTTGAACTTGTAGCTTCCAAAGCTTGTTTGTTCCACTCTGTTGATGCCAAATCATGGACAGCATGTGAGGGGGGAATAGCAAATGAAAGGAGGAACCTTCCTGACCTCTCCTGACTATTTACAGAACAAAGCTCCAAGCCTCCCTTTAAAACAACAGTGTGCACTACTAATGACTCTTCCCTCTCACGTTCCTCCTCTTGCCTCTCCCTCCCTTCCTCCTCCCCCTCCTGTCCTTACTTCACTTCCCCTACCTCCTCCTCTCTCTCCTTCTCTTTACTTCTTCCCCCTCCTCCTCCCCTTCCTCACCTGAATTATAAAGAGGGAGAACAGAACATCTCTTGCAATAGACATTTCCTCTTTCCTTGACTGGGCTTTTTTTTTTTTATTTCTATGGGCAAAGTAACCAGCCCCTCCCTCCAACTACAAAGTTACAAGGAAATGAAAATCCTCCTCCTTGTTAGTCCTGCCCCCCAGGAGATAGGTCCGTCTATTAGAGCAAGATGTCACTAACTGATCTGCAGATCCAAGCAGTGTGACCAGGCCACTGCTCCCGCGTCTTGTGGCTTCTCTAGTTCTTTCGAGCTGTGGACACATAACTCCCAGGGGATTTCTCGAACTGAGCAGCAGTACCAGTAAGTGGAAACTGCACCTGGCAATGGAGGCCTGCTTTCTGTGGGTCTTAGAGAGGATTAAGAGTGTGAAATATACTTACATATCTGGCTTCAAGATACTAACAATTTTACAATTGCTCTGATATTAGTCTAAGGATGTATTCAATACACAGTCAGTGATCTCTGAGCCTGTATTAACAGTTAGAATCTAGACAGATGATGATCACCTCCCAGACAGTCAGTGATCTCTGAGCCTGTATTAACAGAATCTAGACGGGTAATGATCACCTCCCAGAAAGTCTCAGTCATGCCTGGGAAGGAGGCAGTTAAGGTACCTTCTCAAGTTCCTAAGAAGAGAGGGTAGGAAGTGGAGGCAGGGAATAAAGAAGTGCAATGTCCCCTTGCTTCTGACTGGCTTTTTCCGAGATTCAAGTCCCTGATTAAAACCAAGTTGCCAATCTTCTGTAAAGCGACTGTCTTAGAACAGTGAAGCTCACTAGGGGTGAGTGGTTCCCTATGCCACCACTCCAATCATGGGTTACTTGGCAGTGTTCTGAGCCATTTCCACTTGTCATCCCTGGGGGATAAAGGACAGAAATGCTGCCAAACCTCCTCCAGTGCTTCAAGCCAAAGCACTGTGGGTTCAAATGTCAATAGAGATAGCGTTGATAGCCTGTGCTTAAGAGGCTTAATGGAACAAGTGGACAGACTACAGATGAGACACAACCTGTAAATGCCTTAGAGCCTCAGACGGGTCAAGGAGGAAACCACCCCTGTAGCTGGGTTTTTCTAGCTTGCCAACCAGTTTCTTGAGCATCTGGAAAGATCAACACCCAAATCCTCAGGTAAGCTGACTCTGTATTTAGCTAGCTCTATTTTCTCTCTTTTCCTGTTGAAGGTCCTCAGGCCATCCACACCTCTAACACCTAGAGTCCCTCCAAGTTCTTCAGGAGACTGTCTCATCCATACCTAGACTCAGTCCTATCCAGCTTCTGAAGCAATCTTGAGCATATTCAGAAAAATTAAAAGCAGAATTGTAGCTTCTGCCTTAACAGAACTTTCCCTTGACCACTAAGGAGTGCCTAGCTGCTTTCTCTAATGGGAGGTTAGCAACAAGTCTGAGAGTATGTATGATTTCCATTTTGCAGTTAAAAGAAACAAATCCTCACAGAGGTTAAATAACAGTCCCACTCTCTGGGAACTAGCAACAGATATCAAAAGGCTAGCATCCGTGTGTGTTCTGGATTTACACTAACAACAGGTATCAAAAGGCTAGCATCCGTGTGTGTTCTGGATTTATACCAAAGCACACCCTCACGCCAAATCCCGTATCCCTGACTTTCCCATTCTAAAATCATGCCAAGCTGGATACAAGTAATTTTTTAGATTTATGTCTTGAATGACTGGAAGTCAATCCACAAGCTATGTAAATTATCAGCATCTTCTTTAGTCCATGTATCAGTTGGGTTCTTTTGATTGTAAGTTACAGGAACCAATCTGATGATATAACAAATCGGGGCAGCTTGTTACAGGGACTGTAAGGATTCTCCCAAGAGGAGAACACATTTGCTGAAAAGCTGCTTCTGCTTGTTTCTCTTTCCTTACTTTCAGTCCAGATCAATTCTCTCAGCTTCCTTGTTTCTTTTGATTATAGAAAAACGTAGCTGCCCAACATGCTGAGATTGCTTTGTCTCGGAGCCCCGCAGTCATTCACTCATCTCTTCTCCCTTATCCTTTCGTACCCCACCCCTCGGGAAAAAAACATCCTGGAAAAGAAAATACAATGAGTCCCAGCTTCAGATCAATGCCAACTTTCCCCCTGCGAAGCAAACACAGAGCTGGAGGCACCCCTACAGAGAAGAAAGGGATGGAAAAGTGCCTCACTGGCTCCTAGTGGGGCAGACCCAATGCAATTAAACTAATACTCCAGGGCCCTTTGCTGAGGTTAACTAACGCAGGCTTAGTTGGCCAGACACATGATGGACAATCATGTGAAGCTGATCAAAAGCAGAATTTGCAGAGATAGGTGTTACCATTTTTTTTCCTGTTAGATCTAAGCTTTGACAAGTTAAACAAAGACCCTTCATTTCCTGAACTAAGACTCGGCATCACTCCTTCAAGGTCTTACAAGGTCTACTTATTGTTCGGACTCCATTCAGATGATTCTTCGAAGGGGTAGGTGTAGAAATTGCATAACCAATTTAGACAGTCTCCTCTCTGGAACATATTAGTTACAAGCATCTTTTCTGGACAGAAACCTGTAGTGGGTAGCCATTCCAGACTTGGCCTGAAGTTCCAACCTCCATTGAGGCTTCGGTAATGGTCACACTTCAAGGTGGGGCTGAGAGAGGACGCTGAAGACCCAGGATCAAGAGAAGAGGCCTCTCTTGGTTCCAGGACCCTGGACGCTGGAGGTAGACCGAGCAGAGTTCTCTAGAGAACACCACCGGACTGCACCATACCTTTCCCAGACCCTGCAACTTATCCCTTCATTTGTAAGCTACCCCACAAAATAAACCTCCCTTTTAACTACATGGGTGGCCTTAATAATTTCACCAATAGAAACAAAAATAGAATAAATGCCACCTAACCATGTCCTGCAGCCACACCTCTCATCCTGATACTGCCTCGCTCTCCTGGATTGCGCTTGTAGACCAGGCTGGCCTTCAATGCAGAGATCTGCCTGTCTCTGCCTCCCAAGTTGTGGTATTAAAGGCGTGTGCCACCACTGCCCGTGCCTTGATGATTCTTAATGTGTACATTTGGCAGCACAGAGATGAAAAGTGGGAGCAAACTGGCTAAAGTTGTCACTACTAAGATTTTGGTCAAAACTATAACATCAAGTCCTGGCATCCCCAACTTGCTTTTCAGGCTGGCTTGTAGTTGTTTTTGTTTGTTTGTTTGTTTGTTTGTTTGTTTGTTTTACTCTTTATTGTTTGCTCTTTTGGGGGCCCACCACCCAGCTCCCAAATAAATCCCACACAGAGACTTTTTTTTTACTTATAAATGCCTGGCCTTAGCTTGACTTATTTCTAGCCAGCTTTCCTTAAATCACTTCATCTACCTCTGGGCTTTTTCCTTTTCTTACTTCTGTATATCTTACTTTCACCCTTACTCCGTGGCTGGCTGTGTAATTGAGTGGCTAGCCCTTAGAGTCCTCCTCTCCTTGTTCTCTTTTTCTTGCTCCTTCCAGATTTCTCCTCCTATTTACTCTCTCTGCCTGCCAACTGAGCCTATCCTTTCTTCTGCCTTGCTATTGGCTGGTCAGCTGTCTATTAGACGAATCAGACATTTTAAACAGGCAAAGTACCACAGCTTCACAGAGTTAAACAAATGCAACATAAAGGAATGCAACACAACTTTGTATCATTAAATCTATCATTAAAATATTCCACAGCATAAACAAACACATCTTAAAATAACATTCCACAACAATGGCTCTCTAAGCCATTTGTTTCACGGATATTGTAAAAATAAAAGGAAATGCTGAGATGCAGAAAAATGACAGAGATAAAATAACTGCTCTGAAGAAAGAATAGGTCAGAGCAAGCAAAGACACTTTCTCTTTTATCCTATAAAATGCAGATATCTGCAGAGCTACTGCAGATACCACGATGGCTGTATTTTCAGCCCCGACTCATTACAGCTCTTAGTGAATAGTCTCTCTGTTGTCTTAAGTCATTCATCTTTGGAGAAATATGGCCCATTTCTCTGTTTATTTATCTCTTTAGAAATGGAAAAACATGAACTGTCGCAATATAATAAATTCCCCCTGTTTAAGAGTTGAATGGTGAGCAGTAAAAAGAAAGTTAGGCGTTGTTTTTATTCCTTGGGGGTTTGACACTTGAAGTATCCTTAGGGCCATTTAATGTCACAATCCCTAAAAATGGCCACAATTCTATTATCTATCTTCTGAAGATAATTTTCTCCAACTCAGGACATTTATTTTAAAAAGTAGACTAAGAAAAGACTAAGCAGAAAAGAGCTTAGTTGGTTCTTGTGTCTAGAAGTTCAGAAAAATCACAATAATTTGTAAGCCACATGCAAATTTCAAAATGCAGAAAAGTAAAATGAAGGAGGGTGAAAATTATCTGAAAACAAGTGTTTCCTGTGATAAAAACCAAACCACTCAAATCATTCTGCCATGAAATTCCATTGGCTAATACAAAGTAAAGAAAATCCTGGATACTCCAAGAAATTAATCCAGTAGCAGTTCTGCTGTTCAGAACTCAACTTTAGTGAAGAAGTTGCCCTTGGGTTATTAAATGATGGGCCTCACTCTGGTTCCTGAGACCTTATAGCACAAAGGGGCTTCCAGACAAAGACATAATCAGTTCATCCCAGATAAGGGGAGGTGATATAAAGGTTTGCTTCTCACCTGACCTCAGCACCACATTAGGCAGGCTGCTCACTCACCTTCCCTGAGCTTTCAGAAATCTGAAAAGGGGCAGATTCCCAAGAGGAAGAAAACATTGGAAGAAGACAAACAGTGAATGTGAAGGGCAGAGCCCCACAGAAGCACCAGTCTGAAATAGTTCTAAAAATGCACACACCTGTGCACACCCAACACTGTGACTCAGTTCCCTTACTGCCCAGAGGGAGAAAGTAAAGAATAGGTATATGCATCTCAGATCAATGGGGCTGCCTTTTGCAGTGGGCAACTGTTAATGGGAAACTCAGAACTAATCAAAGTGCTGAAAACAAATGGCGGTTGCATGCTCCACAAGGCCCAAGGAATGTTGCAGAAGAGAGCATGGGGAGATTTGAAGAGCCAGGAGAGAAATGCAATACCGCACTGTCTTCTGTATGCAGCATGGCAGTTGCAACTATAGACACACAACAGTTGTGGCCACCTGGGTGGCCCACACACACAGATGGGAGGGGGGTACCACCAAAGATGGAGAAGGAATAACTGGGACAAAGATGGCAGTCAAGATGCATGCCAGAAAACCAGGTAGGCAGCCTGCAGTCCCTCTCCTCTCTGTGTTCCCCCAGATCTGAGTCTCATCCCCAGCTCTGCAGCAGAACACCTGTGACAGCCTTCTCTGGCCTCCAGCTCCCATCTCCTGTGGATCCCACAGATCTTCCCTTTCTTTTTTTAAATTAATTGACTTGTTTCATTTATTTTGCATCCCAATAGCAGTTTCCCCTCCCTCTTCTCCTCCTGATCCCTTGCAGCTCACCATCCACTCTTCCAGTTTCTGTTCAGAAAGGGGCAAGCCTCCTGTGGGGGTCGATGAAGCATGCCATATCAAGTTAAGGCAGGACTAAACTTCTCTCAGTAGTAAGGCTGGGCAAGGCAGCCCAGTTTGGGGAATAGGTTCCCAAAAGCCAGATCCAGCATTAGGGACAGGCCCTGCTCCCACTGCTAAGAGTCCCACAAATAGACCAAGCTACACAAGTATCACACATATGTAGAGGGCTTAGGTCAGTCCCATGCAGGCTCCCTGGCTACTGGTCCTGAGTCTGTGAGCTCCTATGAGTCCAGGTTAGTTGTTTCTGTGGGTTCCCTTGTCATGACCTGATACACACACACACACACACACACACACACACACACACACACTCACACACACACACACAGGCTTCTACAATCCTTCTTCCCTCCCTTCAACTGGACTCCCAGAGGTCAGCCTATGCTTGGCTGTGGATCTCTGCATTTGTTTCCATCAGTTACTGGATGAAGGCTCTCTGATGACAATTAAGGTATTCACAAGTCTGATTATGGGAGAAGGCCAGTTCAGGGACCTGGGGCCCCTTCTCCACTATATCCCCATATCCCCACCCCCAGTTTACCCAGGAGATCTCTTCTTTTTCCCCTTCCCAGGAAAATCTATGCTTCCCTCTTTGGGACCTCCTTGTTAACCAGTCTCTCTAGGGCTATGAATTGTAGCCTAGTTATCCTTTGCTTTACAGCTAACAGCCACTTCTAAGAGAGTATATACCATGTCTATCTTTCTGGGTCCGGGTTACCTCACTCAGGATGACTTTTTCTAGTTCCATCCATTTGCCTGCAAATTTCATGATGTCATTGTTTTTTACAGATGAATAATACTCACAAGGACATCCCACACCCATGGGAAGAATCTCAGATCTTCACTTTCTAACCTTCCTTCTCCAGCTACTCACTTTGTCCCAGACTCCAAGACCTGCAGGCACCCCCATCTAACCCAAGGGCCACTCCACCCATGGCAGTGAGTAGGCTGAAGGCCCACACCCCTCTTACTACTCCTGAGATCCAATCCCCCAATCCCATCCCTAGCTCTGTAGCAGGAAATCTGCTGTGGTCACCCTTTCCTCTCTGACCCCAATCCCCAAAGGATCCTTCCCACAGCTCATCCCAGTATCCCAGCCTCCAACACCAGCAGACATTCCCTGTGAGCTCACCAGCTGAGCAGGCCAGGGAAATAGGTACCACAAAGCCATCACATTCCCCAAAAATCCAAGGAGAAAACAGAAATCAAGGAATAAAACATCCACCTAATAAAGACAAATCTAATAATCAGCACCTAGACCTATAGTCATCCCAAATCCAGAAGCCTAGACACAGGTCTAAAAATGTAGTCATTAACAGCCAAGATAGTATGTCTCCACTAGAACCCAGCTATTCTGCCACAGCAAGCCTTGAATAGTCTAACATAGCTAAATTACAGAAAAAAGAGCTTAAAACCAACTATATGAAGATGATAGAGGGCCTTAAAGAAGAAATAATAAATCCCTTAAAGAAACCCAAGAAATCACAAACATAATGGAGGAAATGAATAAACCCCTTAAAGAAATCCAAGAAAACACAAACAAATGAAGGAAACAAACAACAAAAAACTATTCAAGACCTAAAAATAGAAATAAAATCTATGAAGACAACATAAACAAAGGGAATTCTGGGAATGAAAAATTTAGGGATTTGAACAGGAACTACAGAGGGAGGTTTCACCAACAGAATACTAGAGGTGGAAGAGAGAATCTCAGGCATTGAAGATAAGATAGAAGTGGATACATCAGTCAATGAAAATGTTAAATCTAAAAACTCCTAACATAAAACATCCAGGAAATCTGGGGCAGTAGGAAAAGACAAATCTAAGAATAATGGGAAGGAGAAGAATACCAGCTCAGAGGCCCAGAAAACATTTTCAACAAAATCATAGGAGAAAAATTTTCCTAACCTAAAGAAGGAGATGTCTATAATGGTACAAGAAGCTTACAGAACACCAAATATACTGGAACAGAAATGAAAGTCCCCTCAGCACATAATAATCAAAATAATAACCCTACAGAACTAATAAAGAATATTAAAAGCTGCAAGGGAAGAAAACCACAAAACATATAAAGGTTGATCTATTAGAATTATACCCTGACTTCTCAATGAAGACTCTAAAAGCCAGAAAGGCCTAAACATGTGTACTATAGACTCTATGAAACCACAGATGCCAGCCCAGACTATAATAGCCAGCAAAATTACAATAACCATAGATGGATAAAATAAGATATTTCATTATAAATCCAAACTTAAACAATATCTGTCTAAAAATCTAGCCCTACAGAAGGTGCTAGAAGAAAAACTCCAACTTAAGGAGATTAACTATAACCATAAAAACATAGAAAATAAATAATCTCAAACCAGCCAAATCAAAAGAAGGGAAGCACACACAAACACACACACACACACACACACACACACACACACACACACACACACCATAGCCACCATCACTATGAACAACAACAACAAAATACTACAATTATACAACAATCATTCATCATTGATATCTCCCAATATCAATGGTCTCAATTCACCAAATAAAAAGATATAGACAACCAGAATGGATCTCATCTTCTGCTGCATCCAAGAAACACACCTCAACATCAATGATTGACACTACCTTAGGGGAAAGGGTTGGAAAAAGATGGTCCAAGCAAATTGCCCTAAGAAGCAAGCTGGTGAAGCCATTTTGATATCTAACAAAATAGACTTGAAACCAAAACTAATCAAAAGAGATAGGGAAGGACACTACATACTCATCAAGGGAAAAATCTACCAAGATGAAATTTCAATTTTTAACATCTATACCCCAAACTCAAGGGCACCCAAGTCTGTAAAAGAAATGCTACTGTAGCTCAAATCACATATTGACCCTCATACACTGATAATGGGACACTTCAAAATCACACTCTCATCAATGAACAGGTCATCCAGACAAAAACTAAACATAGACATACTGGAGCCAAAAGACATTATAAACCAAGTGAATCTAATAGATATTTACAGAACATTTCACCTAAATTCCAAAGAATACACCTTTTTCTCTGTACCTCATGGAACTTTCCCCAAAATTAACTACATACTCATTCATGAAGAACATCTCAACAGATACAAAATTGAAATAACTCCCTGCATATTATCAGACAACCATTGATTAAAACTAGATATCAACAATAATAACAAGAGAAAGCTTACAAACTCATGGAAACTGAACAACTCTCTCCTGAATGAAAAATGAGTCAAGAGAGAAATGAATAAAGAAATTAAAGACTTTCTAGAATTCAATGAAAATGATACACCACAAAGCCAAACTTGTGGGACACAATGAATGAGGAAAGTTTCTAGCACTAAGTGCCCTCATAAAGAAATTGGAGAGATCTCATACTAACAACTTGACAGCACACCTGAAAGCTCTAGAACAAAAAGAAGTAGTAACACCCAAGAGGAATAGGCAGCAAAAAATAATCAACTAAGGGCTGAAATCAATAAAATACAAACAAAGAGAACAGTACAAAGAATCAATGAAACAAAGAGTTGATTCTTTGAGAGACTCAACAAGATAGAAAAGCCCTTATACAAACTAAAAGGCAGAGAGAGAGAGAGAGAGAGTATCCAAATTAACAAAATCAGAAACAAAAAGGGGAACATAACAACAGACACTGAGAAAATCCAGAAAATCATAAAGATGTACTTTAAAAACCTGTACTTCATCAAACTGGAAAATCTAAAAGAAATGAATAATCAATAGGTACCACTTATCAAAGTTAAATCAATATTAGATGAATTAAATAGACCTATAATCCCTAGTGAAATAGAAGCAGTCATTATAAGTCATCCAACCCAAAAAGGCCCAGGGCCAGATGGTTTTAGTGCAAAATTCTACCAGACTTTCAAAGAAGAGCTAACACTAATACTCGTCAAATTACTCTACAAAATCAAAACATAAGGAACATTGCCAAATTCATTTTATGAGGCTACAGTTACGCTGATACCCAAACAAAACAAAGATTCAACAAAGAAAGAGAATTCCAGATCAACTTTCCTCATGAACATAGATGCAAAAATACTCAATAAAATACTTGCAAACCAAATCTAAGAACATATCAAAAAGATCATCTACCATGATCAAGTAGACTTCATCCCAGAGGAGCAGGGATGGTTCAGTTATGAAAATCAGTAAATGATATCCAACATACGAACAATCTGAAAGAAACATGATTATCTCATTAGATTCAGATAAAGCCTTTGACAAAATCCTACACCCCTTCCTAATAAAGGTCCTGGAGAAATTAGAGATATAAGGGACATACCTAAACATGATAAAGGCAATTCACAGCAAGCCTATAGTCAACATCAAATTAAATGGGAAGAAATTCAAAGCAATTCCACTAAAATCAGGGACAACACATGATGTCGACTCTCTCCACATCTATTCAATATAGTACTTGAAGTTTTAGCTAGAGCAATAAAGCAACTAAAGGAAATCTGGGAATACAAATTGGAAAGGAAGAAGTCGAAGTGTCATTATTTGCATATTATATGATAGTATACATAAATGACCGTAAAAATTCCACAGGAAACTCCTACAGCTGATAAGCCACCTTCAGCAAAGTAGCTGGATACAAGATTAACAACAACAACAAAAAAAATCAGTAGTCCTTCTATGTACAAATAACAAACAGAGTGAGAAAGAAATTAAGGAAACACTTTCACAATAGCCTCAAATAATATAAACTAAACTATCTTACAGTAACTCCAAGCAAGCAAGTGAAAGACTTTTATGATAAAAAAAAATCTTCAAGTTTTAGAGGAAAGAAATTGAAGATGTCAGACAATAGAAAGATCTCCTCCTATGTTCATGTATGGGTAAAATTAACATAGTGAAAATGGTTATCCAACCAAAAGCAACCAACAGATTCAATGAAATCCTTATCAAAATTTCAACACAATTCTTTACAGACTTCATATAGAAAAATAAATACTGAGGATAGCTAAAAACAATCCTGAACAATAAAAAAACTGTTGGAGGTCTCCCCATTCTAAATTTCAAGTTGTAATGAAGATTTATTGTAATAAAAATATCATGATATTGACATAAAAAAACAGACAAGTTAATCGATGAAATGGAATTGAAGACCCAGAGATAAAACCACAAACCTATGGACACTTTATTTTTTATAAAGAAGCCAGAAATACACACTGTAAAATAGAATGCATTTTCAACAAATGGTGTTCATCAAACTGGACATCTGCACATAGAAGAATGGAAATATATCTATACTATCACCATGAGCAAAACTCAAGTCCAAATGAATCAAAGACTTCAACATAAAACCAGATACACTGAATCTGCAAGAAGAGGAATGGGGAATAGCCTTGAATCCATTGACACATGAGAAGACTTTCTGAACAGAATACTATTAGTGCAGACACTAAGATAAATAATTAATAAATCATACCCCATAAACTGAAAAACTTCTGTAAGGCAAAGGAAAATGTCATTCAGAAAATGTGACAGTCTATAGAATGAAAAAAGAGTTTTACCAACTCCACATCAGATAGAGGGCTAATATCCAAAATATATAAAGTATTCAAGAAACCAGATATCAAAATAAAATAATCCAGTTAAAAACTGGGGTACCAATCTAAGCAGAGAATTCTCAATAGAGAAAACTCAAATGACTGAGAAACACTTTAAAAAAATATTCAGCATCCTTAGTCATCTGGAAAATGCAAATCAAAACTTTGAGATTCCATCTTAGACCTTTCAGAATGGCTAAGATAAAAAACACAAGTGACAGCTCATGCTGTTGAAGATGTGAAGCAAGGGGAACTCTCCTCCACTGATGGTAGGAGTGCAAACTTGTATAACTACTATAAAAACAATATAGAGGTTCCTCAGAAACTTGGGAATCGATCTACCTCAAGATCCAACTGTGAGCATATAACCAAACGATGCCCATCCTCCTACAAGAACACTTGCTCAACTATATTCATAGGAGCTTTATTTCATAATAGTCAGAAATTGGAAACAACCTAGATGGCCCTCAACAGAAGAACAGATAAAGAAAATGTGGTATATTTACACAATGGAGTATTACTCAGCTGTTAAAAAAAAAAATAACACCATGAAATTTGCACTCAAATGCGTAGAACTAGGAAAAAAATCATCCTGAGTAAGATAACCCAGACCCAGAAAGATAAATATGGTATGGATTCACTTATAAGCAGGTATCAGTGATTAAGTAAATCTAGAGACACAGAGAGGTTAGGTAAAGAAAAGGAGTTAGGTAGGACATGTGGCTGTCCCTGGGAGGGGGGATAGAATAGATTGTACAGGCAGACTGGAGGTGGGTGGGGATGGGAGGAGGTGTCAAGTGGAATGGGTGATGAGGTGGAGGGAGAGAGTGTGGGCAGAGAGGGGTGGAATTGGGAATCTTCTGGAGAGTGATGTAGAGACCTAGTGCAGTGGAAACTGCCTGGAATCTATGAAGGTAATCCTAGTAAGGACTCCTAGTAATGAAGGATAGAGATTCCCAACTGGCCATCTCTTGTTGCCAGGCAAGGCTTCTTGTGGCAGGACTGGGTTGCATTCAATTGAGTTGTTAGCCAAAAGGGTCCCATGGAAATCTCTAAACATCCCAGGCTGTTGCTAAGACAAAGGGTTGCTCTCTGAAAACTGATAAGAGGACCCCATTCCTGAGGACAGCACCCACGTAACTCACTGAACATGGAGAAGCAGAGCAGGTGCCTATACTGAGTCTTCACTGCTATGTTCTAGCATCTTTGGTTTAGAAAAATACTCTTCAGACTACCAAAAGAAAAATATGGACACAAACCCAGCCACAAAGCCTTTGACTACAATCTGTCCTGCCTGAAAAATATGTTATGAAAATGGTGACACCGAACTTGTGAGAGTAGCCAACCAATGTCTGGTTTGACTTAAGGCCCACTCCACAAGAAGGAGCCTGCACCTGACACTGCACAAGTAACCAAGAACCAGAGACCAGATAGCCCAGAGACCGAGTGTAAAACTAAACACTATTGGTTTAAGAAAGAAAGTAACAGGCTAGACGGTGGTGACACACGCCTTTAATCCCAGCACTCAGGAGGCAGAAGCAGGTGGATCTTTGTGAGTTCGAGGCCAGCCTGGTCTACAGAGTGAGTTCCAGGAAAGGTGCAAAGCTACACAGAGAAACCCTGTCTTGAAAAAAAAAGAAAGAAAGAAAGAAAGACAGACAGAAAGAAAGAAAGAGAAAAGAAAAGAAAAAAGTAACAATAAGGTGACTCCTAATGATATTCTGCTATACTCATAGATCAGTGTCTTATCAAGCCATCATCAAAAAGGCATCCTCCTGCAGCAGATGGGAACAGATGCAGAGACCCACAGCCAGACATTACATGCAGAAAGAGTCTAATTGGGAGGTCTTCATCAAATCCCTCCTCTCAGATCCCAGGGAACATCACAGACAGAAGGTAGAAAGATTGTAAGAGTCAGAGGGAATGGAGGACACCAAGAGAACACAACTCTCTGAATCAACTAAGCAAGGCATACATGAGCTCACAGAGACTGCAGCAGCAAGCACAGAGTCTCCATGAATCTGTACCAGGTCCTCTGTGTGTATATTATAGCTTTGAGTTTAGTATCTTTATGGGACTTCTGACTGTGAGAACAAATGGGTTTCTGACTCTTGTGCCTGCTCTTGGGACTCTTTTCCTCCTGTTGGATTGCTGTGTCCAACTTCAATATGACAGTATTTGCTTCATCTTATTATATTTTATTTTGTCATGTTTGGTTGTTATCTCTTAGAAGCCTGTTCTTTTCTAATGAGAGACAGAAAGGGGGTGGATCCAGAAATAGGAGGTATGGAGGAACTGGGAGGAGTAGAGAGAGGGAAAATTTTATCAGCATATATTATATGAGAAAATAATCTATTTTCAATAATAAAGGGCAAAAAAAAACCAGAAAATAATTTGAGTACTTGTTTAGAAGGAAAGTACACAGAAATTACAAAAAGGCATCATATAAAAAATTCCCTGGCTAACAAGATAACTCAGGGAGAGGGAGCTGGGAAGGAAGAGCCTGCTGAAATTCTACAGAAAAAGAAAAAGAAAAGAAAAGAAAACCTATCTTAAATATTCTGGACTCTGTCCTACACTGATTTAACTCTTCTGTGTATTCACAGGCAACCAATGTTAGCAATTAAAAATCAGACTTTGACAGTGAAAGGCTTTGGAGCCACTCATCTCCAGATGAAATCTCTTCATCAAAACCCTCCACTCAAAGCTCAGGGAGCCATGCTGAAGAGGATGAAGAAGGATGTTGAGAGCCAGAGATGGTGGCCGACTCCAAGGAAACAGTGTCTTCTAGACATTACAGGACTGATGCACACATGAACTCACAGAGAACCTGCATAGGTTCAGGACAGACAGAATCCCAGCACTGAGGGCAAGTGAACACAAAGTCCCACCCTGAACCTACAAACTATCTACAATTGATATCTTCCAATGATTTTTCTCCAATAGAGTGTCACTAGGTGTATCATCACACTCCAGGACAGGCTCCATGCACAGCAGTAGTTAATTCATCAACACAAAATGAAAACCATGTTTGTTTGTACATTTCATGTTGTTTTGTTGGGTTATGGGTTTTTTGTTTTGTTTTTTTCTCCTTTATTTTATTTATTATATTTGTGTTTTAATTTTACATATCAGCCATGGGATCTCCTGTCCTCCCCCCTCCCACCCCTGCCCCCACCTTTCCCCAGCCCCTCCCCTCCGGACCTGTCCTTAGTGCATGAGCTGGCTGTCTGTTTGGAACCTTGGGCTTACACAGAGACACTTTGCTCAGCCTGGAAGGAGGAGACTGGACTTGCCTGTACTGATCCACCAGGGTTATGTTTTTTGTCTTATTAAGTTTTTGGTTTTATTTTTTGGCTTTCATTTTTGTTTATTTTGGTCTGAGAAAGAGAGAGAGAGAGAGAGAGAGAGAGAGAGAATGAAGTTGGATGGGTAAGGAGGTAGAGAAAATCTAGAAGGAGTTGCAAGAGAGAAGGAATATGATCAAAAAACATTGTATAAAAGCAATTTTAAATAAAAATAAAAAGTTTTTTTCAAAGGAAAAAAATATCAGACTTTAAATGTGTCCTTCTGGGATTTACAGATGCCCCCAGAGCTTCAGATCTATGTCTTCCTATTTCTCTTCCTCACATACATTCTCAGCTGTGTGGACATCTGAACATCATCGTCTTCACACTGCTGGATTCCCACTTCCAGGTGCCCATGTTCCTCAGGAAATTCTCATTCCTCGAAATCTCCTTCATGTCCACTTTTACTCCTCAGCTGCTCTTCAGCATCTCTGCAGGAATTAAGACCATCAGCTTTGCTGGCTGCTTCACTCAGAACTTCTTTGCCATCTTCTTTGGAGCCGCTGATTTTGTCTTCTGACTGTCACTTCCTATGACTGCTACATAGCCATCTGTAAACCCCTGCTCTATGCCACCATAACAAGCAACAGGGTCTGTGTCCTGCTGGTCCTCTGCTCTTGGTTAAGTGGTTTTCTAATCATTTTTTTTGGCCAATCATCCTAGCCAGTCAGCTGGATTTCTGTGCATCCAATGTGCCCAATCAGACACATGGCCGCTGGAACTCTGAATTTTTCTTAGCAGTCATGACTTAGATAGTCACTGTGGTCTGGGGGATTCTCTCCTACCTGTGCATCATCAGGACCATTCTGAAGATCTCACAGCAGAGGAAGAAAGCATTGTCCGCATGTTCTTCCCACATAGTTGTCATCTCCATCTCTTATGGAAGCTGCATCTTTATGTACATAAAGACTTCAGCAACAGAAGGAGTTGCTTTCAGTAAGGATGTGGCTGTGCTCAGTAACTCAGTTACCCCTTTACTGAACCCACTCATTTACACTTTCAGGAATAAATGGATGGAATAAAGGACATTACCAGGAAAATTGTAAGTCTTCAATGAATAGGATGACCTTATGCTAAAGGGGAATTTTGGACAATAGTCACCAAGCCCCTCCCCATGAAAACTCAAGAGCAGCCTCTCCTTGGCAAAGCATCATCTGAGTTTTTACACTTCAGCCTCACCAGTGAGAAGAAAACATTCCTAAACCACAGTTCAAGCATTTCATTCTCTGGATTTTTTGTTTGTTTGGGTTTGTTTGTTTTGGGTTTTTTCAAGACAGGGTTTCTCTGTATAGCCCTTGCTATCCTGAAACTTGCTCTGTAGACCAGTCTAGTCTCAAACTCACAGAGATCTGCCTGCCTCTACCCACCCCCACCCCCTACCCAGTGCTAAAATTGAAGGTGTGCACCACCACCACCCAGATCTCAGACTGATTATTGAACAAGATATTTTAAAATATTTTAACAAATAAATAGTGCTGTTCTTCCCATATCTCTCATAATTAAATAGTTACTTGGTGCTGTGGGATTTCCTGTATGCTGTAAATATATGTTGCTATGATTGATTGATAAATAAAATGCTGATTTGCCAGTAGCCAGGCAGGAAGTACAGGAGGGACTAGCAGAGAGGAGAACTGGGGGAACAGGAAAGTGGAGTGAGAGAGACGCTGCCAGCTGCCGCCATGACAAGCGAGATGTAAGGTACCAGAAAGCCACGAGCCACGTGGCAACTTACGGACTAATAGATAGGGGTTAATTTGAGAAATAGGAACTAGACAACAAGAAGCCTAAGCCATTAGGCCAAACAGTTTAACTAATATAAGCATCTGTGTGTTTATTTTTTTTGTTATTTATTATATTTGTGTTTTAATTTTACACATCAGCCATGGGTTCCCCTGTCCTCCCGCCCCCACCCCTCCCTTTCCCCCAGCCCCTCCTCTCCATTCCCATCTCCTCCAGGGCAAAGACTCCCCTGGGGATTCATTTAAACCTGGTGGATTCTGTGTGTTTATTTTATAAGTGGGCTGAGGGACTGACCAGGGCTTGGCCGGAACTGGAGAGAAACTCTTCAGCTACAACTTGGGAGATAAATGCATTATTTGTTTTAGAATATGCTTGCTCCAGGTATTTCACACAAGTATAATAGAATTTAATAGGTTCGCAGTTTGGGGCCTGCAAGATGCCTCAGTTAAAGACACTTGCCACCAATCTGACAACCTGAATTCCAAACCTGGAACCGACATGGTAGAAAGAAAGAATTGATTCTTACAAATTGTTCTGAGACTTCTACTTGCAAGCTGCCACACAAGAACACACACATACAAACACACACACACACACACACACACACACACACACACACACACACACACCACTCACATGCCTGCACACACATAGACACACAAAGTAAATAAATGTAAAAACTAAATTCTCAGTATTTTATATTAACACATTATGTACGTTCAACTGTGAACAGTATTTCTAGAAAAACAGAAAAATCTTACACAGCACCTTCCAAAGAAGGCAGTCAATAAGAGGGAGGAGGGGATAAGATAAGGTGAATATGGTCACGATACATTGTTTATGTGTGTGAGCTTGTCAAAAGTTATCCTAGAAAAAGAAATGTACATCTCTCTACTAAGCAATTTGCTGTCTCTTGCCATTTTCCCTGTGTAGCCCTTAGACATGGGCCATGATGTAGGATAAACTTTTCTCGTCATAGTCACTTAGAGTCAGCTTCTCATCACAGACTGTAGGCTTTCAAATGCTACAAGACTACAACTACCTCAAGAAAGAATGGCACTTTCTGAAGCACCTTAAAATCCAACTTGAGTCTCCTAGTCATGAGTCTATCCTTGACTGGCTGTGTAATTTTTATCACCCTGCCTTCCTGTGCCTCAGTTTCCTTATTATAACATGAGTGAGGATATTGCAGGGCATCAACTTAAGAGGGAATTTGTGTAAAGAACTCCTGGTACAATGTGCTACATGGCTCATCGTTTAATATTAGCTAGTATTCTTTCCCTACAATGTATCACATAGTGACATCTATTAAGTGTGAGGTGAATGAATGGATCACAGAGGTGCCTTGGCTATCTTGGAAGAAACTCAGTATCACTGGAGATTTTAGCACATGCAGAGCTCTTTGTAGGCTTGAGAAAAGTGTATCCATATCCAGAAAGAAATGACCAAGTATAGAAAACTTCCCAGAATAAAGTTTTAAACTCTCCATAATGGAGTTCACATTTACCCATGACTTTCTCACTTTATATCATGAGAAAATTGTTTCTTGAAAAAAAAAAAAATGGAAGAAATTTAGAGTTGGGATGGAGATGATGGGGAGCATTTTGTAGAAAATTGATGTCTTTCATAAGCGCCCTTCCTTTCCAAGTCAGACTGAAAAATCGTCCCCATCTAGGAGAGAAATGAGGTGCAGAGAAAATTAAGAATGCAAGCAGAAAGTTGATTTGGGTTTTACAAGCACTTGAGTGGTATCTCAAAAAATTTAGAGACCATTTAAAAGTACCTCCTCTTATTTATGGCTACACTTCCTGTGTGAAATATTGTCTGCATTAATCCCCTCTGGAATTACAGGGCTTTTCTATGTTTGATGCCTCCAGAAACTTTGAACACAAACACCAACCAAAGAAAAATATATGGAAAGACATAAATTAGACTTTTCCCTCCCCACTGGGATGCATCCATGCATCATAGCTTATAAATTTAGATTATATCTCTGCTGCCATCCTGGGATAGAATGACTTTTAGTAAAGATATCCTGAAGGAAGCCAAAATTCAAACACAAGTGGCTTCCAGGGAAGAAGCAGAAGACTTTTCTCTCATTTCAAGCAATCCCATGCCTCCTGATGAATCTCCATTAAAGTTCACATTTTGTTAGCACTCTGCATCCACAAAGTGCAGAGCAAAGAGGCAGGGTGGAGGACATTGAAAGAACAGGATTTGCTGTCCTTCTCAATTGTACATCATAAAGGAGTGGCCCTCTGCTTCACTTTCGATGGAAAAACTCATTTAAAAGGATATACTCTCTCCCTGCCTCAAAGGAGCTGGACAGTTCCTGAGGCAAATACCCAAGGTTATCCTTTGGCTTCTGTACTCACAAACACATATATACAACACTCACTTTAATACATAAACATGTGCACACACATGGACCCACAAGAAATAAGCTCTATAGATTTCAATATATCTTGTAGAAAGATTTCATGACAATATTTTGAAGTATCCCCATCTTTACTTTTTGAATCTCAAACCAATGCCCTCTCCTAATTCTGACCCAGAGCTACACAGAGAAATCCTGTCTTGAAAAACAGAAGAAGAAGAAGAAGAAGGAGGAGGAGGAGGAGGAGGAGGAGGAGGAGGAGGAGGAGGAGATGTTGTTGTTGTTGTTGTTGTTGTTGTTGTTGTTGTTGTTGTTTTTCCAACCTGCATTTCTTATTCCCTTATTCCTTATTCCTATTACTCTTTTGGCCTTTTTATAGTGTCCCAGATTTCCTGGATTTTTTTAGGAATCTTTTAGACTTAGCATTTCACTGACCAATGTATCCATTTCTTTTATCATGTCTTTAATGCCTGATATTCTTTTGTATTCTGTTTGTAAGACTCTTTATGATCCTATTAAAGTTTTTAAACTTTTTTCTTTCCAGATTTGCTTCAGTTTGGGTTTTTTCATTTGATTCTATTTCTACTTTCAGGTCTTGAATTGTTTTATTAATTTCTTCTCATTGTTTGTGGTTTCATAGATATCTTTATGGGATTTATTCATTTCTCTAATCTTCCTGCTTCCATCTCTTGAATGCTAGAATTACAGATTTGAGCCACCACGCCTGCTAATATGCAGAGCTTTGTTGTAGTGGAAAGTTTTATGTCAACTTGACACAAACTAGGGTCATCAGAGAGAAGGGAACCTCAGTTGAGAAATTGCCTCCATATGTAGGATATTTTCTTAGTGATTGATGTGGGAGAACCCAGCCCATTGTGTTTGGTACTACCCCTGGGCAAGTGCCCATGCATTCTATAAGAAAGCAGGCTGAACAAGCCATGAGAAACAACCCAGCAAGCAGCACTCCTTCATGGCTTCAACCAACTCCTGCCTTCAGGTTCCTTCCCTGACTGCCTTTGATGAGCTTTAATATGGAAGTACAAGCAAAATAAACCCTTTCCTCCCCAAGATGCTTTTGCTCATGGTGTTTCACCTCAGCAGTAGAGTACTCTCCCAACTAAGCTCCATCTCCAATATTCTTGCCTCTTCTTTTCATAAAGCTAATCTCCCCACTGAACTTATATACCCCCGATCATGTTCATTTTTCTTTGGTTACTGTGAAATATATCTTATGAAAGATTACTTATGTCATTTTGTGCCTCCAAAAACCTGAAAACTGTGTTTCCTGAATACTTTTATGAACTGCTAAGTCAGTTTAGGGTCCTAACTCTAGATACCACACCTCTCATCTTCTGACCAACTTTGGCAAAATTGTGAAATGTGTCAAGCTTGTCTTCTGAGCCTATGATGTATAGCTTTAATTCTCAACTTAACACAATCTCAAATCACCTGAGAAGAGTCTTAGTGAGGAATTTTCTATATTAGATTGTTCTGTCTTCACGTTGGGGGCAGGGGTGTATCTCTTCTTTTCCAACATGTTTTTATTGATTATTTGGGAACTTCATACAATGCACCCCTCTCACACTTGCTTCCTAGTCCTCCCAGGTCCACCCCTCCACCCTTGTGACCTCCTCCTAGAAAAAAAAAGAAGAAAGAAAAAATTCCAAGTCCATTTTTTGTTGCCCATATACTCATTGGAAGAGGGTCAAACTCCCAGTGACCATCCCCTTAAAGAAAACTGAGTCCTTCCTCATGCCCACCCCCTCTAGAAGCCATCAACTATGAGAGCTAGTTCAGCATTGCAATCACAGTTTTTAAGAGTTCTTTTCAATGGCTGCCCATCTAGACTGTTTCTTTTTAGACCTCAGCCTACATAAAGAAGAGAAACACTCATCAAATTGCAAGTATGAAGCAATAATAGGTTCTCTGCTTTGTTTTCTCTGCGCAAAAAAAAAACTGTGCCCAGCACAGAAAAAATGGGATTAAATAAATATCCAGGTACATTATGTGACCATTGTAAGCATCCATACAGTCTCCCACCTCTACGCTACATCAGACTTTCATGCACATGCTCTGAATCTGTGGCAGATTTTTACCTCCCAGGAAAAATTACCTAGAATACAAAAATAAATGAAGATTCACTATGCCTTTGAGATTCTGAATAATTTTTGAAAAATCATAGGAAAGTCTCTAAAAGAAAAACCTTTTGTGTGCAGAAACCCTATTGGGTTTCTCAGTTGCAAGCTTAAGCCTTAAAAATAGATTAGGAAATGCTAGCCTTGGTACAATATAACCTCGACTGCCCACAGCTCTAGGGAGTAAAGGTGTCTTCAAAACTCAACTTTCTGGTTAACTGAAGGCCAATGCCTACTGTGAGAACCGTCCTCAATATTCTAGTCTCCTCTCTTCACACCTTCAGAATCGTAACTCAGAGCATTTCAGTGCCACTCTTCATCCTTTCTGTCTGTTCTCCATGATGCATGTGTTAAGACTCCTTCACTTTCCTCTATGTAAGTACTCTGGTTTAGAGAGGTGTTCCCCAAAGGTCCAGGGGCCAAAGGCTTGGTTCTCCGGCCTGTTGGTGCTATTAGAAAAGAGCATGAAATGTTTAAGAGGTGGACCTCGCTGGAAGTCTTCCAGTCTCAAGGGGATGCCATTAAAGGAAATTCTGGGACCCCATGCCCTGCCTCTTCCTCTCTTTCAATCTTTACTGAGCAGCAAACAAACAGCTCCCTGTATCACTTACACTCACCAAAGCATGCTGCCTCAGCACAGGCCTAACAACAATGACTCAATTATGGAATAAAACCTTAAAATCTGTAAACAAAATAAACCTTTTCTCTTCTTAAGTTTTCATCTTAGATGTTTGTTATCATAATGGAAAGCTATTAATACAAACAATCTCCACTGAAAATTTATAATTACCTACATCTCACCTGAGAACAGGGCACAAACTCTGTATCAGCTGATGTAAATAAATTAAATCTAGACTCTGACTGGAATATTCCTCTTGTATAAATTTTACCCACTGCCTCCATGAGGATCATAGTGACTGTACCGTGCTAGTGTAACTACATGCAATAAGTCAAGTGTTCTGAAAACTGAGTAGATGGGTGTGTTTCCAGAACATGTGGTGTTACAAAAAAAGAAGTATGCATGTGTAGACTGTGGGTGTTTCTTCAGAAGCCCAAAGAGATCCATGACCCCAAAGAGTATAAATTGTGCTTTGTGGTTTTCAAACACTGGCACCAAGTATCAGTCTTTACTCTCTTATATTTTTATTTTAGAATTTACCTTATTTTTTTTTTAGATTTATTTTTGTGTACGTGTGTGTGTGTGTGTGTGTGTGTGTGTGTGTGTGTGTGTGTGTGTACCTGTGAGCCAGAAGATGTGGACCCTCTGGAATTGTAGTTACAGGTAGTTGTGAGCCACCTAACATAAGTGCTGGGAATCAAACTCAGGTCCTCTGGAAGATCAAGTGTTCTTACCTGCTAAGCCATCTCTTCAGATTCAGATTCATTTTTTATTAGCATTTAGAATAATGTGTTTCATTGTGACATTCTCATACACATCATTGTATATTGTTCTAATTCGTCTCCCTCCCCCAGTACTTCCCATCCCCACTTTACCCATACTGTCTTACTTATGGCTAGTTCCTTTCTTTACCCCAAACGGATCCTTCATCTGCTTTCATATTACATTATATATACCCTCTACCCCCACCTTAAGCTCTCTTCCTCTCTTTTTACAACTTCTAGTTTCATGACAGGTACACACACACACACACACACACACACACACACACACACACACTTATTAAGATAAGTTCTGCATTTTTTAAAAAATGTGGTATTTGTCTTTATGTGTCTGGCTTAATTTTCTTAACAATTATTTACAGTTCTATCCACTTTGCTGCAAATTTGATTTCATTTTTCCTTACGACTGAATAAATCCTTCCATGTGTCTGTATATTTTCTGCATTCATTGGCTGAGGAGCATCTGTGCTGGTTCCATTTCCTAGCTATTACGAGTGGTGCAGGGAAAGGCCTGCTTGTGCAAGTATCTCCTTTATGTGAGTATAGAGTGGAAAAGCTGGGCTGCAGAGTAGTTCTACTTTTATCTTTTGAGAGACTGCCATACTGGTTCCCAAAACATCCGTACAAGTTTACTCTTGCAAGATTTTAAGAAACTGGAACTGAGCATTGGAAGTGGAAAGACACTGGGATACAGACAAGGTTAACAGGCTTCATTTGCATTCTTTGCTATAGCTACCAGACTTCAACCAATGCCCAGTTTATACACCTGCTTTCTATCTTAATCCGTGCTCCATTTTATAAACTGAGAGCTCGTACTTGCATATGAGGCACTTATTTCTTCATAGATATCAGATATAATTTCATGCTTTTATATTTCGCTATATTATAATATGTTAATGTGACATTATTATGGAATCCCACTGAATAGTGATAATCACAACCCATATTTTGACATTTTGTTCAAAAATATATATAAAATATTTTAAGTGAATTAAAGTCCAGAAAATGTAAATGTAAGATGATGTTTCAACCAGTGTCCTCAGCTGGAGAGGAATTCAAAAATTATCTGCATCAATCCCTCCATTTTCCTTCATTTTTTGTATAGGAACATGGACTATGAACATAAATATCTAAAACTGCACACATTTCTCTGTTTACTCATTACTTTGACAAAGGCAGCTTAGAAAAGAAGAGTTTGTTCTGGCTCACAGTTTGAGGGTACAGTCAGTCCATCAGGGTCAGAAGGCATGGTTGTGACAGCAGGAGGTGGCTGGTCACCTTTTGTCTTCAGTCAGGAAACAGAAAGATTAATGCTGGTGCTCAGCAGGCTTTCTTCTCTTTAGTCAGTCCAGGACCCCAACCCATGCAATGGTGCTTCACACAGTCAGAGTGAGTTTTCCTTGATCAGTTAAGCCTTTCTGAAAACACTGTCATGAACACACCTGGGTGTGTCTCTTTGGTGACTCTGGATCCCATCAATGTAACAATCCAGATAATGTCAGAGGTGATCTCAGAGCCTTTTCTCTCCATAGTTTACGTCTCACCAAAACTTGTGACTTCCCCAAGTAGCCCACTGGTCATAACTTAATGGCTCTTACTGATGTGTTCATTCCTACATATCCTTGCATTACACCCAGCATGGACCAGAGAATCAGTTTTTGTGACATTGCAGAAAAGGACCCCAATTAATTCATTCTTCTCCAAACAGAGACTACAGTAACTGTGGAAGTGTGCAAATGCTGATTTCCTACCAGAAAGACAAGGTTCACTTTGCTGCCAAAGACAACCTGAATCTCATGATTTTTCAAAAGAAAGAAAAAATTTGCTCTCCATCCTCCTTGCCCATAACTGACAGCAACTGACAGGCTGGCATGCTGTGCAGTGACCCGTTGCCCAGATCCTGTCAAGCTAGACTGGCATTGCAGCAGCCCTCAGTGCACCATAAGGACCACATGCTGAGGACTCTTCACCCTGCTCCTGCAAAGAGGAGCATTAACATGTATGAGCTGTACAAATGGCACTCAAGGGCAGAAGTGGGTGGACAATTAGTGCTGAGGTCTCTTCATGAGGTCAAAGAGCCACAGCTGGGGCAGGAGGGGGAAGGAAGAGGTAGAAGGCAGACGGCAGATGTAACACTAGAGCAGAGGAAAGGAACACCAACCTAGGACTGATGTCACCGTCCCCTTGACATTCTAGGCATAGTGGTCATGGTGTGCTCTCTTGCTTTGTCAACTGTACAGTGCCCAGCATCACCAAGTGGAGACTTTTGTCTTCAGAACTTCCTTGAGCTTCTGGGAAAAGACACTGAGGAACTATTTGTAAGAATGCTGCCAGGGTCTCCAGGACTCAGAGATTGAGGTTCTAACCCCAGACATTTGCATGATGACTTTTGGATAAAAAGAGAAGTGACCACTTTCTAAACCACTCAAATAAAAGCAGATGGACAATAGAAACAAACAGGAGACAGCTAGAGTCTGTGGGACCCAACAGAGGTTGTCCTAGCCTCACCTTGGCCAACTGCCTAGAAAACTTCAGAGGAGGGATAATAAAATGAACCAAGGTACATCACCACCTAGAAGTCAGACCGTATCACAGTGGTAATGAACCTGAAGTCTCTCAGGAGTTTGCTCCCTAGCATCAGGGGCAATGACATTTTGAGGATATGAACAGGATCCTCTACTGGAGACATTCAAAATGGTAAGAAAATTGAGAATATCAACCTTTAGTAATGCCCTTCAGTACACTTTGAAAGGCTCCCTCATTCCACAGGTCATTACTTCAAGCATCTCCCCCAGCTCCTTCTCCTGCCTGATCTCCTTAGATAACAAGCTCTGGATTTTGTTTCTAACAAGGTCCACAACATGCTCCCCCTTACTGGGTTCTGTGCCAGGGATATTTCCTGCAGGTATTTGCTCCACCCACATCTGCCGCACAAGTCAAGCTGGAGTACTAAGCCTCTGGTGAACCCAGGAGGGCCATCCAGACAAGGTAAAAGGCATGAGATAGGAAACTACAGGAGCTACCAAGAAACATCAACTGCAGCTGGAAAAGCAAAGGTGCCACCAGAAATCCAAGCTACATATGAAGAAATATGAGAATCAGAAAGTGTGGATTAATCAGAATGGAAAACCTATGTCATCACCAACCAAAGCCTAGACTAGATCGGGGCAACAAGCAGACAGCACACCAAGTCACACGGTGTTCATTATATGGGTGGTTCTGTACACTCAATTATATTTTCTGTTACCTGAACACATGGTGCCAACATTTAAGTTATGACTGTGAAATTCATATACCTGTTGGATAAGCCAATTTAGCAATTAAAATAAATTAATGTTTGGACTTGCATCTTCCAAGTAATTAGAAGCTTGACTGATTTTATTCCCAATTGTTTATTGGATGTCAGACATGTGAGGATGAACGTAGTTATAAAATAATAGTTTGCAAGGCATCTATCAGTCACAATGGTCACAGTTGACCAATCAAAATGCACACTAGCCAGGTCCTGCTCTGGTGTGTCAAGCCAGTTAAATGCCACCCAGAGTAAGTGTGAAGATTAATATTGCCAATTTTACAGAATCTAGAATCACCATGGAAACAGGCCTCTAAGATTGTCTATGAAGGATTAAATAGATTGTGTTAACAGGGATGGGATGATCCAAGTGGGCAGTACAATTTCCTGGGCCAGGATCTCAGACTGAACATAAAGGAGAAAGTATAGTGAGTACCAGCACTCACTGTTCTCTGTCTCCTGACTATGAGCACCATGCTACCAACTGTCCCCTGCTCCTGCCACCATGCTTTCTCTACCACAGTGGACTGTACCCCTGAAATTTGAGTAAAAATGAACCCTTCCTTCCTTCTTAAGTTGCTTCAATTAGGTAAGTTCCTAATACAGCATGGAACTCTAAAGAGAATCTTCCTGAATGTAGATTGTTGATTGTGAATTATCACAGATATTTATGACAGATATATGCCAAGAATTAATAATGGTATAGCAATTTCCTCCATCAGTAATAAAAATTATCATAAATAGTCATGAATTAATAGATCAGGTGTAGCTGAAATGCCTGTGAATTAATGGATTTAAAGTTTATTTTTAAGGGGTAAATACACAGTAAGTATTTGAAATATAAAACTGGGGATGAACATTTGAGAGGGTAGGGATTTGTATGCTATATAGAAAAAAAGTGCCACTGGTATTAAATATAGAACTAACCACATTCATGTTCTGAGGAAGTGTTAAAATTCAAGCAGTGTCAAGTGGTCAAGTGTGCTCTTCTGCATCTTGCCAGGACACCTCTGTGGGCATTTTCACTATGAAAGTGAGGGCCATGTTGTCCTGGGTAGTGTAGTTGACACAGAAGGAAGATAAACCACATGAGTGAAAACAGAAGGAGAATTTGAGTTTTCCTCATGGGCAGCAGTGGGAGTTCTAAGCTCCATTATGGAGAGGTGTGAAAAAGGGTCACTGAGAAGAAACCTGGGAATCACCAACCCAGTTGTACTCAGGGCTCTCTCAATTGACACACCACCAACGAGAGGTGACTTTTAATGATGATTACTGGTTGACTTGGGAAAGAGTCTCAGTATATGACACATTGGTGTTCCAGAGGAGAGATCAAGGGTGGATGGTGTGCAGTGCTCAGGGTGAAGGTGGGAGCTTTCTCACACATTGTCCTCCAGGACAGTCACTAGGGACAAGGAGGAGACAGCAGCATCTCACTGAGTAACAACAGTTGCTTTCAAAGGGCCAGGTCATCAGTGACAAGAGCTGTAATCTGTTGTTTTGTCTTCAGCACAGAGGCTGCCCCTTAATCCACTGCTATTTCACCCAGCAATGCCTCTCTGCAGTTACCAGTCTGCTTCTCTGGCAGCTGCCCACCCACTCAAGCTGCAGCCTGGCGGGAATTCTGTTCCCACAGGCCCCAGTTCTGTGGCTTCCACTAAAGGCAGCTTTAATTAAATCTCTATCATTTTATTTATAAATAAGACTAGAAATTCAACAGCTAGGATGAAAACCTGAGAGCTCAGAGAGATTGAGTGGCAACTGACTAACCTTCTCTCCTTGCTGGCATCTCCCCCAAAAATACACCCTTCCATTCTGCAAAAGAAAAGAGAAAGGCAAGCCACTCAAAATCCCTCCCTACTACTTCTGGTGCACCTCTCTATCTCTTCCAGATGCCTTCTGATGCTCTATGGTTACTTTCTGTAAGCTAGTTGCTAACTCAGCCTCCTGACTCAGATTAATTTTATTTAATTAATGTAAATGCTAACCCCAGGTTTATAGTGTGATCAAATATCCCCCTAAATTTCCCCCTTTTTGTCTAAACAAAAAGGAAAGGTTTTAAATCTAACATAACGAAACTATATACAATAAGATTATCAGGTAAAAATTAGATTCACAATATCTAGACCATTTGCATTTGGCAAATTTGGAGAAAGCACTGTATTATTTATCCTATCTTAGTGAGTCCAAAGTTTTATACCTAAACCACTTTCTATCATAACTTATATTAACATCCTAAAAATATCTTTTTAGACCTTAAGACATCTTAGATAAACAACTTAACCTTTTATGTTTCTCAACCTTTTAAACTTTACATTCATTGTAGAAGTTTCTTTTCTGAATTTGGTAATGAAGAAAACTGTAAATATAAATATATTGTCTTCAACTCCATCAGAGACCCAAGAAGGATATAATATTACCTGAGTAAACAGGAAGTACAGAGCATACATCTCCCAAACCTATAGAAATGACAGGGACAGCAGTAAGCCTGGACAATCACCCAAGACATCTCCCACAAAGTTGGGACATATAGGCCTAGAATATTGGATGGATGTTTTGTGAAGCAGGGATTTCAAAGGACTGTCTTATCTTGTCTTGGCAAAGTTTGACAGTTGCTTTCTTCCTTTTTTTTTTTTTTTTTTTTTTTTGGTTTTTGGAGAGACAGGGTCTCTCTGTGTAGCTTTGAGCCTTTCCTGGAACTCACTTTGTAGACCAGGCTGGACTCGAACTCACAGAGATCTGCCTGTCTCTGGCTCCCAGTGCTAGGATAAAAGGCATGTGCCACCACCGCCCAGCTGGCAGTCGCTTTCTTTTGTGTCCTGCTTCTCCAATTTGGGCAGCATACTGTCAGCAGTCAAGGCAAGAGCAGTTTACTTCCCAAATGGCTAGCTTTGCCACATTGAAAGCAAACTTTATATGGAGATTCTTTGATGCCCATCAACCTTTTTTAAAGTAAGTTGGTGCTTCCAGGAGCAGACATGTCTCACAGTCATGAAAAGCCTTATATTATTAAAACATCTTAAATGCCATATCCATAGGTCTCTGAAATGTTTGAAGAACACCTATCTATCTAAAATATATCTCTATTTAACCTTGAAAACATACCTAACATGACTACAAGTTTGATTATTGTAGATAACTAACTACTTATCTGTATTTCTTAATTATACATTAAATTTTTAAATGAGCTGCATAGGTACAATATCTTAAAAGGGAGTAGAAACATATATATATTGTAACAAAAATAACTTTAAATTTGTGTCAATATACAAAAATATCTTAAACAACAGTAGGAACATATATAGAGCATGTTCTAACAAGAACAACCTTAAATCTGTATCAATATATAAAAACCCATACCAATGTAAACATTTGAGATTAATAATTGCTTTTCAGTTTAAAGTAGATTAAATAATCTCCTTTTATCCTATCTTTCCATATTTCCCTTTTTCTTTTCAGAAAGAGATCCTTGAATCCATCCTCCAGTGCTTGTTTTCCTCCCTTACCATGACCAACAACAATTTAAAACCAATTTCCCTAAACTATGACAAACATTCAAAACCTACTTAGTGACCAAAAACCACCCACCCCACTTCATGGGAGTATGGGTGTCATGTTCTTAAAATTACTTCCTGCTGTAGGGGGATGGTGGAATCTTTAGGAGACCCTGAGAAAATTTGAGATAATGGTCAAGTCCTGGGAAAACTCAGTGTTACAGTGGTTGTCCAGTCTGTGTGTAATAAGAAAGTACAGGGCTTATCTGAAGTCCTGACTGGACTAGTCTATGAGGCTGAACAATCCCAGCTAACTACCTTGAAATTGTTCTGAGCAGTTTGTAGTTCAAAGAGGGTCTTTGGGTGATAGAGTCCTGGGGAAGATGCTACATCCTGTGGGGGGGTATCTGAGGGGGAAAATAATCTACGTACGCCATGCTCTTTCGTCCACTTACTTCATTTCTCTATAACAAACTTCTATCTACACAGCTTCACCTCCGTCCTCACTTCAGCTCCTCTTTGTAGTTACTTTTCCTATCTTCTCATTGTCCTAACTAAGCTCCTATGCTTTTGACCTCATCTTTTTCCTCTGATCCTTCGTCTTCCATTTTTCCTTCCTAGCTCCTTACCCCTGGCTCTGAGAAACTCTGCCTTCTTACCTTCTCTCCAGCCATGTGGTTCTGCCTGTCATCTACAGAAAGTCTACTTGTTCTCTTCTCTAGCCACATGACTTTCTCTCCTTGCCACATGACTCTGCTCTGGCCTGTAAATCTGCCCCAGACTTTACTGCACCTGGTCATGCAAAAAGCCCTATTGTCCTGGGTCAATAGCTCTGCAGTGCTACTAGGCCTGAAGGCAAGGGATGGTCTGAGCTTCATTTGCACAAGAAATAAAGCTATGAAACTACAGCCTGCCTGTCTCTGAGGCCCTGTAGAGGTGTTAGTTATCTAGTGGATCAGACATAGGTCTGAGAAGCTAAACTGTTTGCCAAAGTGTATGGGCCCACAAGAAATTCATAGCAGAAGACAGCTGAAATATTAAAAACTGAAAATACCAAATATTCCATGATAAATGGCTTCCTCTAGAAAGAGGAAGTTAAGAAAGAGTAGTTAAAGGACCACAATTTATTAAGTAGATCCAGAGTACACAAACTTAATTCCTTGTTATTCAGACTCAAGCCCAAAATCACATAAAGGAAGCTAGATGAAGCCTATTTCTAGAATTGGTACTCTATATGACCACTAATATCATGACAGAAAGTTTAAATTATGCATATATATTACTTTATATAACTATATATTACTATATATACTATATATAACAACTTTATATAGGATTCTTTTAAATTTAGATATAATGTGTATACTTTAAGAAAAGTTTTAAAGAGCCAAAATAAAACCAAAGGATTACGAGATGAGTGGTAATAGAATAGTCCCTTAATTTTGGTTTTCTTCTGTCCTATTTCAGTTGGCTCTTCATACAGGACACAGAGATCTTTGATTTTCCTTTGGGTTTAGAAAAGGAGAGAAACACACTGTCCAAAGACAGCTTTTATTTTAATTGAATTGGGACCACAAAAAGTCGTTTGTCTTTTACATTTGTAACAAACAGCAGAAACAAATATTTGGGAAGATTTTTTGAAAGTTTATCCTGTTGGAAATGTGCTATACCATTAGGTCAATTTTACTCTTTTTCTTGGGACATTGTTCTCTGGATGACTCATCCTTTGTCTTCAGATGTCTCGTTTGTCCAGTGGTCTTCAGATTCCTTAGTTGGATGCTTTTATTCTCCTGAAAAAACAAAAACAAAAACAAAACCCTTCCCCATCCCTAACTTTGAGGAGTTCCTTTTTTGTCAGGTTATAACTTTGTTAAGACAAAATGGTTTTTGATAACAGAAAAAGTATTACCTTTTAATAATAAAAATAATTTATTTTTTTCAGACCTGATGAAATTAAAGGCATTTGTTAGTCCTAGAAGTAGGTTTGGATTGAATAACCAAGCTGTTTGATAAATTATCACCTCTCCTAATCAAGAGGTCTCTCCTGTTCAAATCTAATCTTGATCAATCATTATGGTTTCCATAGTTTTTCTTCTCCTGTGGAAGCAAAAGCAAAACCTCTTCCCCAATGTAACACACATCTTGTTTCCATTCCGAGTTCAGCACATCCTTAAAATATACAAACTGACTTAATCCAGCAATTTTTTCTATTATCCAATGTCTCTACACAGCCATTGTCCCATTTTCATTAACATTTAAAAAATTTAAAGTTAAGCACTGTGTAATCTGTCTCAGAGGCTCTTTATTACCCCTTTCTGTTTATTAAGTATATCTTGTAAGGAGCTATTAGATCTTTCTATACCTATTTGTTCTATAGGATTTTGTAATATATCTGTAAAATGTTTTATGCTGTAATATGAAAAAAAACTTGTTTCATTTTAAAATAGACATATGCTAAAGCATTGTCCATCTTAATTTGTACAGGCATTACCATAATAGCCATGACTTCTAATAAATGTGTAATTGCAGAATCAGCCTTCTCAGAACTTAAAGCAGTTGCCCATTGAAATTCTGAATATGTATCAATGGTATCATGCACGTATTTTAATATTCTAAATTCTGCAGAATGAAATACATCCATTTGCCAAATTTTATTTCTGTGGGTTCCTTTGAGTTAGTTCCTGCAGGTAATGGAGTTCGATTATACAAAGAACAAGTAGAATATTTCCTTATAATTTATTTGGCTTATTTCCAAGTGATAGAAAATTTTTTTCTTCAAACCTTTGTGCTGTGGAATAATCCTCCAGTATACTGTAAAGATTTGTCACTTAAATTGGTTTAATAAATACTGATTGACCAATAGCCAGGCAGAAAGTATAGGTGAGTTGATCAAACAAAAGATGATAGGAAGGAGAAGGGCAGAGTCTGAAGAGTCACCAGCCAGATGCAGAGGGAGCAGGAGATGAACATGCCATGTTAATAAAGGTACCGCCACATAGCAAAGCATAAATATAAATATCGGTTAACTTAAATGTAAGAGTTGGCTAATAACGAGCCTAAGCTATTGACTGATCATTTATAATTCATATTCAGCCTCTGAATCAGTTATTTGGGACCAGGTGGACAGGACAGGAAAGAAATATCCATTTAAACCATTGCTGATAATATGGTGTTTCTTATGAAATTCTGAAGCTTCTAGCACATTTCCTACCAGTAGCTGATCAATTTCACCATTGCCTTGTGCTTGGGGGTTTAGTAGACCAGTATGGGATATTATGTGTTCTATACAAAGGATGGTTTCTACTTTGATTACTTGCTGTAGTTGAATAAATAACAAGGTTAATTCTGAATCATCTGAAATAAGTTTAGCAGTTTCAATTTGTAAAACAACTCTTTCTGCACATTGAGAGTCAGTAACTATATTAAGAGGTTCTAGAAAATATAATAGTATGAGAACAGCATAAAATTCTGATTTCTGAATTGAATCATAAGGGCTTTAAGCCACTTTACTTAATTTTCCTGATTAATGAGCTGTCCTTCATGATTATTTGCATCAGTATAGAATGTAAGGACTCCAGAAATTGGTGTTACCTTTATTATATGGAGAATCCATTTGGTTCTTTTTATAAACTGAAGCCTCTTGCTTTGGTAATATTCATTGCTAATCTCTCCCAAGAAAAGTTCTTTGCCAATGTTCATTTTCTGCCCATAATGAGGCAAGTTCAGCATTAGTAAAAGGATCCACAACTGGTAGCAATGACTTTATAAGAGGTGCAGCAGTTGGCAATTGAAGTTAAGATGTCAGTCCATTGGGTGATCCTTGGGTCTTTCCTAGGGTCCCGTTTTCTAGGTAGCCTCCCTGGAGTTGTGTAGCAGTCTAGTCATCTTTGTTTTACAACTAGTATACTCCTATGAGTAAGTACATACCGTGTTTGTCCTTCTGAGTCTAGATCCATCCATTTGCCTGCAAACCTCATGATGTCATTGTTTTTCTCTGCTGAGTAGTACTCCATTGTGTATATGTACCATATTTTCTTTATCCATTCTTCAGTTGAAGGGCATCTAGGTTGTTTCCAGGTTCTGGCTATTACAAACAATGCTGATATGAACATAGCTGAGCAAATGCCCTTGTGGTATGATTGAGCATACCTTGGGTATATGCCCAAGAGTGCTATAGCTGGGTCTTGGGGGAGATGGATTCACAATTTTCTAAGGAAGTGCCATATTGATTTCCAAAGTGGCTGTACAAGCTTGCATTCCCACCAGCAGTGGAGGAGAGTTCCCCTTGCTCCACATCCTCTCCAGCATAAGCTGTCTTCTGTGCTTTTGATCTTAGCCATTCTGACAGGTGTAAGGTGGTATCTCAGAGTCATTTTGATTTGCATTTCCCAGATAATTAGGGATGTTGAGCAATTCCTTAAATGTCTTTCAGCCATTTGAACTTCCTCTGTGGAGAATTCTCTGTTTAGTTCTATAGCCCATTTCTTAATTGGACTGTTGGGCATTTTGATGTCTAATTTCTTAAGTTCTTTATATATTCTGGATATCAGCCCTCTGTCAGATGTGGGGTTGGTGAAGACCTTTTCCCATTTTGTTGGCTGTCACTTCGTCTTATTGACCGTGTCCTTTGCTCTACAAAAGCTTCTCAGTTTCAACAGGTCCCATTGATTGATTGTTTCTCTCAGTGTCTGTGCTACTGGTGTTATATTTAGAAAGTGATCTCTGGTGCCAATGCATTCAAGAGTACTTCCTACTTTCTCTACTATCAGGTTCAACAACCTGGATGACAGTGGGAGTAATGAAGGGCAAGATTTGAGGGAAAGAAAGCTTAGGGAAGCAGGAGATCCCAGCTGGATCAAGAACAGAAAGGGAGAATGAGGAATAACAGACCATGATAAATGAAGACCACATGAGACCAGGAATAGGCAGAGTGCTCGAGAGGTCCCCAGAAATCCACAATGATATATCCTCTGCAGTCTGCTGGCAATGGTCGAAAGAAAGCCTGATCTGACCTAGTCTGGTGATCAGATGGCCAAACACCCTAACAGTCGTCTTAGAACTCTCATCCAATAACTGATGGAAGTGGACACAGAGATCCTCAGCCAGGCCCCAGGTGGAGCTCCAGGTGTCTAACTGTCGAGAAAGAGGAGGGTCTGCAAGAGCGTGAATTGTTGAATCCAAGATTGCAAAAAGCACAGGGACAAATAGCCAAACGAATGGAAGCACATGAATTATGAACCAAAGGCTGTGGAGCCCCCAGCTGGATCAGGCCCTCTGGATAAGTGAGATCATTGAATAGCTTGATCTGTTTGGGAGGCATCCAGTCTGTGGGACCAGGATCTGTCCTTAGTGCATGAGCTGGCTGTTTGAAACCTTGGGCTTACACAGGGACACTTTGCTCAGTCTGGAAGGAGGTGACAGGACCTGCCTGTACTGAATCTACCAGGTTTAAATGAATCCCCAGGGGTGCCTTGATCCTGGAGGACATGGGAATGGAGGGGAGGGGCTGGGGGAAAGATGGGGGTGGGGGTGGGAGGGGGGAGGACAGGGGAACCCATGGCTGATGTATAAAATTTAAAACACATAATAATAAAGAAAAAAATTATTAAAAAAAAAAAGATGTCAGTCCAACAGAAGAATCTCTCTGATGGATATGTCTCGTTCAAGCAAGGGTTATGAGAATACAGACCCCAGAATATCTTTTGCTTCTGTTGTCTCCCTGCATGCTGCTGCTACACTGTAGATGGTATGGAAATTCCCCCACTGCCTATGTGTTTATCTCATGAATATATTCCATCTACTGAACACATGTATATCATTGGATGGTCAAGAAGATATATAATTTTGATGAATATAAATAATGCTAGGATATTTTTTCATAGCTGAGCCTTCCACTCTGCCAAAACAAAAAAGCATGCCATTCAAAATCCCTCCCTACTACATCTGGTGCATCTATCTCTTCCAGATGTTGTTTAATGCTCTATGATTACCTTCTGTCAACTAGTTGCTAACTCAGCATCCTGACCCAAGGTTAATTTTATTTAAATAATGCAAATGCTACCTCAGGGTTCACAGTGTGATCAAATATACTCCAACAGAAATATAAGATGGGACTGGATCTGACAATAGGGAAGAAGGTATCATGACTAGACTATCTCCTCAAAATGTACACTAAAACTTAATTGCCATATAAGTGGTGTCCTGGGCAGTGGATTAATATTATCTCAGCAATGCTCAGTTATGGTGAGAATGAGTGTGTTCAGTTCAGGTCCCCACCCACATTGCAGGGGTGATCTTCTTTCCTTGGTCGACTATTTCAAATGATGATTCTTCCCAGAAACCCCTCACAGACACCCCTCACAGACATACCCATAAATAATATTTCCACTCACCTGAGCATCCCTTTCCTTACTCAATTTGATACAGAAAATTAAGCATCACATAGGTATATATAAAAAAAGGTCCTGTTTTTTCAAATATACTCAAACATGGAAAAGAATCAGGTAAGAGAGAGACACAGACAGAGAGACAGACAGAGAGACAGACAGAGAGAGACAGAGACAGGAACAGAAACAGAGAGAGGCAGAGACTAAGAGCATAGTGGTACTTCCAAGACAAAAAAAAAAAAAAAAAACAGCCTTCAAACCAACTAACAGTGAAATCTGACAAATGGAGGATTCCTAATGCTTATCAAAAAGACATTCTTTCACTGAGAAGCTTTTAAAGAATTCAATCTTAGCTTTAAAATTGCAAAATAAATAAATAAATAAATGCTTGCAAGAAAAAGAAAACTTCTTGAACCCACATGATAAGACTCTAGGGCTCCGCAGGAACACATGAATCCTTGGCCCATAGAATACTAATGTTGACAGCAAGCCACCAGAATGGGCAACACACTCTGGTAAGTGGTGCATATCAACAGAAAGGGAAGGTGGGTAACAGCCTCCAGCCAAAGACAGACAGACATGACTATAGCCATGGCTCTTTCTGAAGGCTTGTTATTGTAACTTTAAAAAACAGAATCTCAGCCTATATGTCCAAGAGAAGGAAAATATCTGACCCAAGAAGGGATGCTGTCCTAGTCTGCTTTCTGTTGCTGTGTTGCTTTTCTACAGCTGTGATAAAACACCATGACCATGGCGACTTATAGAATAGTTTACTTGTCATAATATTGCAGAAGCAACTAATAGATATATACACACAAAAAAATAAAATGGAGAAGCACTTCTATATGTTTACGACCAGAATGATGTTCCTACTGATATTTGTGTAAGTTTTTCTCGTGCACATGTTATATTAAACAAGGTGTCAGTTATTCTAACATGAACATTATTAATATATTCATTTGTTTATTCATTCAGCTAACAGGTATTGAGCACTCACTGTTTACCTGACATCCTTCTAGGAAGTTTCACATAATCATGATTCATTTTCAGAACTCAAAGTTACTTATGTGAAAACTGATACTCAGGTTGAATGCCCGATGTTGTAGCCACTAAGCAATTAAAGACTTAGACCCAGAGTGCCTCCTTCAGAGACACTAGCTTGCATGAACAGACTCTGAGCTATAGTTTGTAAGGCAACAGTTGCTAACTTCTTTCAATTGATTCCCCATCCAATAAGCTTTCCATAGCCCCAGAGTTTCTAAGTACAATGACTATATATTATATGTAGGAATTCATTTAAGAAATGTTTGTTGAATGCTACCTCTGTGGCATGTATAAATCATACTATCAAGTTCCTATTCTCCAGTTGCTTGTAAAGGAAAACATAAGCAAAAAACAAAATTGGATGGAATTTCAGCACAATGAGATTGGTTGAGTAGCAGAGATGAGAAAGACTTTGCTGATCAAAGAGTCAACTCAGAAATTGAGAGCAAAACTTGATGTTGGAAAACAGTCACACAGAGGAGCTGGGGATATAGCTGGGAGGAAGATTGCTTGCCTACCATGTGGCAATCTCCAACACTGCAAAAAGAAGGAAAACAAAACCACATAGAGGTAAAGTGACAACTGAGTTTTAACTTGATGAAATAGTAGAAATTTCCAAGTGGAACATTAAAAAGAAGGAAAACACTTTAAAAAAAAAAAAAAAAGCAGATAGTCAAAATGGAGGGCCTGGGCAGGAGGACTAGCAAAGCACTGCTGTGGATGGGCCTGGGCAGGAGGACTCACAGAGCACTCCTGGGGATGAGCCTGGGCAGGAGGACTCACAGAGCACTGCTGGGGATGGGCCTGGACAGGAGGACTGGCAGAGCACTGCTGGGGATGGGCCTGGGCTGGAGGACTGGCAGA